>NC_066583.1:647549697-647712197 GCF_024323335.1 Lathyrus oleraceus
TCACCTATGTACCCTATGCGAATGTGATACCCATGTAATCAATCTCTCTTTTTGGCATTGCTATTCTAGGAGGCATGGTGAATGAATGAGAATGAGAAAGTTGGAAAGAAAGGGGTATGAATATTGTGAAAAGGGAAGAATGAGGGAATATGGATTTGAGATGAGAAAAGGATTGTAATATGTTTTAAAATGATTGGAAGGACGTTGGATGGTTAGGGGTTGAGTAATAGGAGTAAATGGTGGTTAGAGTAGGAAGTTAAGAGATTTCAATGAGGAATTTTTGGAATTCGCGTATGAGGGAAACGAAAAATAGAAAACCTTCTGTTTTCCTGATATGGAGAACGCCATATGCCTAAAACGTAAGGATTTTAAAAAGAGGCTAATGGAGAATGCCATTAGCATAATGCCGAGTGACAAGTGCCTAAAATGCACAATTTTGGAATTATGGCTTAAAATAGGGAAGTTTTATGCTCTTAAGGTCATACTACTGCTAGTTGAAATAATTGTGGCATAAGGCCTTAATAGGAAACATAAAAATGCAAGAAAGTAAAGGGATTTACGATATAAAAATAAAAATAAACAACTGAAAGGAAAATTATATTAATTGAAATAGCAGTAACATATATTCTCGTCGATATTTCGACGATAACGTAAACATAAACTGAAAAACAACAACAAAGGTAAATTACTGATGAAACCTAAACATTCTAAACTAGAAAGCAGGGAAACAACGGTACAATCAACAATACTAGCCATCACGATGTCTAATTTTAAGCTCGGAGGAACGTCACAAGGAATAAACTTGCTGGAACATATGGTCGAACTGCTCACTAGCAACGTCCATAAATTCGAGGAGAACAACTCAAAGAGAAGTAAATCATCCTCTAAGAAAATCAAATTCATAATGGAAAGCAAGGATAACAGTGTCTAAATCAATCGGAGGATCAATATGATGAGCACCAGAGACGTGTGAAGCAACATCATGGAGACTAGCATTTTGGTTTTCATAAGGCTGAGGACTGTCAGGTGGTGTGGGAGACTCACTTTGAGCCTCCAAATTATAAAGCCAATTATCCCGGTTGTAAACATTTCTTTTCTCATGGTTAGGTAGTGTAAAGTTAAGGACCATTTGGTTGTCAATTAATAACTCAAATTCAGCAGGTCCTAAATTAGCAATGATGCCACGGTTAAAGAAAAAGTTCAGGTGCATGGGACGGATACCTCCAAAGGCATGTATGCGGTTAAATGGGTATCTTAGGCCAATGGCATCAGCAATCGTAGTGATTAAACCTCCAATGAGAATAGTACATTGGGTCTCTCAAGCAATTCTGTCTAAGTTTGCTAATATAAAAGTAGCAGCATTCACGAGTCTACCATGGGAGGCACAGTACATGATGAACAATTCATCTCTAGAAACAGAGGTAATGGTTTATTCCTTACCTAACAGAGTGTGGGCTAGGACTTTGTGGAAGTAGCGGATAGTAGGGTTGTGAATATTTTCGGAAAACATAGTGTGTGGCTCAGGGTGGTAGTTTCCGGTTATGGTTCCCCATAAATAGTCAAGGTCAAGGGTGGTAAGGGAATCATCTGGAGTCATGGTAAAAGCATCTGGGCCATTAGAAAATCCTAAAAGGTTAGCCATCTCATGGTGGGTGAAACAATATTTGATCCCAAAAAGTCTAAAGCTAGCCAGGCCTCTCCCAAATCCAAGTCCTCTGTTAGGATCATAGTAAAGGGAACTCAGAAACTCAAGGGTAAGCCTACGGTATGGGCTAAACATCTTCCTCACAGTAGTGTTATCCCAACCTATCTGGTCAAGAAGTACATCACATTGTCTCAGATTCATAAGGTGGTTATCGTGAGTCTATCAGGATACATAAATAATGTCATATCTCTCTGAGCTAAAACTTCGAAACGTCTTCTCTGAGCTTCATTCCTAAAGACAACCACCATGTTATCAACATGATGCATTCTCCTAAGTTAGTATCGAGCTATCCTAAGCCGCGTTGGCCTGAAAGTAGACAAAGATTATGTTATTAGTAAATTGAATTGCAAGTAATGCTAAAAGAGATAATAATAGTAATAATAAGAAGAAAAATAAGAATAAAAGTAAAAATAAAAATAAAAATAAAACATACTAGTAACAACTATAAATAGTGAAAATAAAAACTTAAGATCGTGGGTGTCCTCCCACGCAACGCTTCTTTTACTGTCAGAAGCTCGACAAAAATTAGAATGGGAAAAAACTTCATGATTTTAGAAAAGTCAGAAGTATTTTTAGAGAATTAAAAATATGCACAAAAACAATTAATTCATGAAAAATATCAAAATTAATCCAAAAAATAAAATTAATTCCGAAAATGAAAGAGGAAAATATTTAAAGATTTTTGGTGAAAGTCCCATATTTTTTGGATTAAAAATGAAATTATTATGAAGTAAACAAAATAAAGCAATTAAACATAAATTCAGAAATTAAAATGAAATTGGAAAAAACGAGGGCCATCAGATCTCCCTCATTAATTGAGGTGGAAGATCTGATAGCCAGAAGCGCGCATTCCACCAACACTCTAGTCAACGTATGCACACGCGTGTTAATTCAAACCAACAGCTGAGATTAGATCCCTGGACCAAGATCAGATGGATGAGATGAAGCCAACTCATGTATGAGACTTTAGATCCCATAGGTAGCAGTTATATTTGGATATTGATCCTCTCATAACTTCCTGATTATCTCCATTCGTCACAACACATACTTCCTTAGTGAACTGAACATAGAACCCTTGATCACATAGCTGGCTTATGTTGATGAGATTAGCAGTTAGTCCTTTTACTAACAACACATTATTCAGTTCTGGAACTCTAGGACTGTCCAGCTTACCAACACCTTTGATTTTTCCTATAGCTCCATCACCAAAGGTCACATAACTGGTAGTATGAGGTTGTATATCCACCAATAATTTCTCCATACCAGTCATATGTCTTGAGCAACTGTAGCGGTGTATTCGTCGCTTTATGATTTATTGATTAAACCAAAAGCAAAGCATACAAGGAATCGAGTCGCCACTTGTAGCACCTCAAATTTGAACCTCCCATTTTGTATATTCATTTTCGTATTAGGTCATTAACATTACATAGTCCACTGGATAGCATTGCATTGTCCTTTGCCCAAGTGCAAGTCCTCAGACAGGATTAGGTCAAGACTGGTTAGGAGGATCAGTCAAGCAATCAAGCATGTGCAATTCCTATTGAAGCAAAGCCCTATGGTTGATTCATCAAGTTCATATAATCTAGGGATAATTTTGAAGTGGTTTGGCCAAGGATTGGATGATCAAAGCTCAACAGTCAAGCTGAATTTCATCTGAAACCCTAGAAAGTCAACTGTGGTCAACTGTGCATGAAATCATGGATTTGAAGGTGGGAGATGGTTTGAAAGGCCTCATTCATGTCCATACAAGTCTCATTTGATATGTAAAAGATCAAGATTGAAGAATTTGAGGTCAGATGAAAAGTTTCCAAAAATAGTAAGTGACCTGTAATTTCAAACTGCCAAAAATGGAAAGGTCTTCTCCTCAAATTTTCATCATCATACAAGCTTCAAATGAAATTTTGTCCAACATGAAAGTTGAATATCTTTCTTTCACCTTTCCAAAAAGTCCAAGAACATCCATTTCTCATGTGGGGTTGGCACGTTATGATCAAATCATTGTCAAGAAATTTTGAACTCCAAAGTGGGATAACTTTCACACCAATTGGCCAAATTGAGTGGGGTTTCTTGTTACAATCTCCATTTGACATGCTCTATCCAAATCATTCATTACATTTCATCAAAACTCATCACATAAAAATGGCATTTTCAAGGTGAATTGAATTTGAAAAAGGGAGGGAAAAAAGTCAATTTGAAAACTATGCATTTTCTACACTTCCCACCACTTGAATTTGATCTAAAACCACATTTGGAGTATGTTTGGCAAGGATTTCGTGCACTGTAGCAAGGCATTGCATACATGAGGTTATTTTGGCCAATTGCACATAACTTGCATTTTCACTAATCACTTTGGTTTTGGCTAAGCTTGATTAGCAAAGTTGATTAACATCACCTATATATTGCTAATCCTAACTGAATTCATAATTAACACTTCATTCAAACAGATCTAGATCCAAAAATAGCAAATTCTCTCAACTTTTCTTCTTGATTTTTTCTGCAAATTCTCAAAGAGCCTTGCATAGTTCTTCCAGGATCCATCATTCACAAGCATTGTTGGAGCTTCTGCAAGCAAGAACTCATCCATTTCATGCAGAATCAAGAACTGTTCAATTGAGCATCATCAATGGCAGCTTGAATTTAGAGCAAGATCGAGCATAATTGAACTTCGAATCTCCACTCATTCATCAGCCTAAGCATCAAGGGAGATCTGTTTCAGCACTGCAAGGCTTAAAAACTCCAAATCCGGATCTGCATCTTCATAGAGGTTGGAAATCGATCCTTATAATTCTTGCAATTGTAATGTGCATTTGATAGATCTTGAATTCAGGAGTATGTTGCACTTTGTAGAATTGAATTTCATTGAGAATTGAATGAGATATCTGGATTTTAAGTTTGGTTGACAAAACTTTCCTTGCTCGATCTGGATTTGTTAGTATAAATTAGGACAAATCATGTTAGGATTGTTGTTGTGCTTGAGAAGATGAAGCTATTGATATGTTCAATTTTGATTTTGGTGAAAAATGTTCATCACCTGGATTTCTGGTGAAGAACATGTTGAATGTGCTCAATAACTTTGCCCAGAACTCGTGTAGATCCATGTCCTAGCGTATTTGCATGTTTTTCTTTGTTTTTGTGCCATGAAGCCAACCACATTGCGCCACATGTATTAGTGAAACGCGGCGTTTCACTGTATGGCGCGCTCGTTTGAATTTGGAGGAGGTTCGATCCTCCGCTCAAGACATTCTCACTTTGGCTTTTGCAATTTTTTTTTCATCATGCTTCCATGTTTCACATACCTTCATCCATCATTTTTTATTTTTTCTTTACATTCCAAAAATCATAACTCATTCAATATTTGTCCAAATGATATGAGATTTTTTCCATTATGATCCTTGCCATGCCTGCTATTTTTTGATGATTTTTATGAAAATTGTGCACGTGTGGATTTTTGTTTTGGCTAGGGTTTGCTCATACATGTCATTTGTTGCACCTTGCTTGCTATTTTGATCATAAAATGACGATGCTTAATTGTATGGAGCTGAAATTTTGTATGCATAATCTAGACACCTTGAGGAGAATTTTGGTATATAGTTTGTGATTTTTGCATTTTTGGATTGTGAGATATGACCTGATCATTAGAGGTGTTACAATTTGTGTCACACCATTTCTTGCTTGACTTCATGATTTTTGTTACCATGCCATATGAACTCAAAATGACCTGAACTTTTACATGTTGATTCTTCTGGATGTTAAGTTTGAATGTGAAGTTTTGTGGATTTTTTGAGTGCATTTCCAATTTGATTGAGATTTTCTCCCCTGTTTGACCAATTGTTGACTTCTTGTGAGACATGATTTTATATGATTTGTGAAATTCTTGTGGTTTATTGGATGGACTTGAAATTTGGCATGTGTATTATAGACATATTGAAGTTTGCCATGGCTTTGGTTTCATTCATTTATCATGTTTGGTTTCTGTTTTATGATTGCTTGAAGTGGATGCATGTTTTGGTGCCTTGTACGAGCTTGTTTGAATATGCTTTGACTTGATGAATTTCATTGACTTGCTTCCCTTGGTCCAAATGGCTTGAAATTTGGTGTGTAGGCCATGTTATGAATGCTGTTTAGCCATGAATGTTTTGGGGATTTATTGAAATGTTTGTGAGTTGATTTGAGTTGAATCTTTCTGTTTGGTTCTATGAACTTCAAATTGCATGCTTTGTACTCTTTGCCTCATGAAATGATATTGGTGAATGATATGAATGTGAGACCACTTGGGTTTGATTCTCATTTGATTAATCTTGATTTTTGATAAGTTTCATGTTCTGTTTTGGTTTTTTGCTCTCATTTTGACCCTAGTCTTGTACTAGTGGTTTGTGCTCTCACATTTGAGCTTTGTTTCAGGTCAAAGAGCACAATTGCTTATGCTTGATAATGCTTACCCAATTGGAGTTGGTTTATAGCTTGTTTATGACTAACTTTGAGTTTGTTTTGTAGGCATTGAGACTTATGCTTATGCCTTGTGGCTTGCACCTCTGTGCACTGATGCTTGTTATCTGTTTGTGCTGTGGACTTGTAAATTGTCTGTTTGCTTTTTATTTGAGCTGAGTACTGATTATGTTGGATTGATTTCAGGTACCTTAGTTGCTATAGTTCCCTTGTGAACTTGCTTTTGCTTTGCTTGCTAGCTTGAGCATTGAGGTATAATGATCTCTTCTCCATGTAGTCTGGAAGACCTGGCCTGTTACTTGGCCAGGCACCTGTCTGAAGTCCTCCTTAAGAGGCAATGCTTGTGCTTGTTTATTTTTGTCCCCAAGCAGGAAAAGACCTTTGATAAGGCAATTGGCAGAACACAAGAGATGCGCAATCCATCTCCTGCTATTCAGCTGAGTCATCCCTCTGCTCACACCACTGTGTTGATGCATTGTGGATAGTAACCCCAGATCCTTGTACAGTTGTACAGTTGAGTCAGTGTCATAAGTGTAGAAGGGTTCCCACTTTCTGAACCCACACTTCTTTGTCTAAAGCTCTCCCAGGCCAGGGATAAGAGCTGTGAAGTCTCATATTCACTCACCTTTCATCTGCTTCACCCTAACTCTCAATGTTAGGGTTAAGAGCTAACATCACCCTGATACAGTTGGCTTGTTCTTGCAGCCTAACCCTTGTTTGGGCCCCACTTGTGTGTATATAGTGTGTGCTATCTGTGATTGTTTGCTTTGCTGTGTGTGCCGATTAGGATAGCTTGCTCCCTGTGCAAGTTAGATAGCAACCTTAACTTAGGGATGATTTTGCATGATAACATCTAGGCTCGATTTAGTCTCCCTAGTTGTGTCTCCCTCTGTTATCTGGTTAGGCTAGTCCTGTGTCCCTTCGTAGGGGAACTACGTCGCCCTGATCCTCATACCAGATGAGGTACGTAGGAAGGAGATGAGTAGATCTCTCCGGGCGCCCGTTTTTGTTTTGTCTTTGTGTGTGTCAGGAGATGGATATAAGCCCAGCGATTGGCATTCCGTATCCTCTTGTTGTGTGCTTGGAAGCTGATATAAGTCCAGTGATTGGCATTCGGGTTCCAGTGTGGGTGTGTTTGGTTCGGAAGCTGATGTAAGTCCAGCGATTGGCATTCGAATTCCACGTTTGCCTGTTGTAGCACCTCAAATTTGCACCCTACCTTGTGTACATACATTTTCATCTTTAGGTCATTAACATAACATAGTCCATTGCATAACATTGCATTGCCTTTTGCCCAAGTGCAAGCCATTCAGACAGATTAGGTCAACTGATCAGGAGAATCAGTCAATCAAGCAAGCAAGTGCATTCCTCAAGGAAATAAAGCCCTAGAGTTGGTTCATCAAGTTCATATGATTATGTGATCATTTTGAAGTGGTTTGGCCAAAGATTGGATGGTCAAAGCTCAACAGTCAGACTGAATTTCATCAGAAACCCTAGAAAGTCAACTATGGTCAACTGTGCCAAAATTCATGGATTTGAAGGTGGGAGTTGGTTTGAAAGGCTTCATTCATGTCCATACAAGTATCATTTGACATATCAAAGATCAAGGTTGAAGGATTTGAAGTCAGATGAAAAGTTTCCAAAAATAGTAGGTGACCTGTAATTGGAAACTGCCAAAAATGGAAAGTTCTTCTCCTCAAAATTACTTCATCATAAAAGCTTCAAATGGAATTTTGTCCAACATGAGAGTTGAATATCTTGGTCTCATCTTTCCAAAAAGTCCAAGAACACTCATTTCTCATGTGTGGTTGGCAAATTATGATCAAATCATTTTCAGAAAAAGTTGAACTTCAAAGGACCATAACTTTTGAATGGAAAGGCCAAATTGGGTGATTCTTTTTTGAACAAGTCACATTTGACATGTACTATCACATTGCATCATTACATTTCATCAAAAATCAACACATCAAAATGGCATTTTTCAAGTGGACTAATTTGTATTTTGGTGGGAAAAAATGTGTTTTTGAGAAATACATGTCATTTGCACTCCAAACCAATTCCAACACATTCTAAATGACAAATATGACTTGTTTGCATGGCATTTTTTACTGTTACATTGGCTGCATTGTGAAAAGGGCATTTTGGCCAATTGTGCATAAAACTTCATTTTGCTAATTCACATCATATTTGCCTAATCTTGATTAGCATTTGGATTAGCACACCATATAAAGTCTCTAATCATAACAGAAACTCCTAATCACAATCTCATTTTCTCAGATCTAACAGAAAATCACCAAAATCCTCTCAATTTTCTTCAAACTTTTTCACACTTTTTTCACCATTTTCATTTAAATTCATCATCTATCGTGCTTGTTTTTGTGTGATCCATCATCTACAGGTAGTGTTGATCATCTGTTTGAAGCAAAATCGTGGCCAAACTTGAAGAATTGGAACTGTTATCATCAAGCTCATCCATGGCATTTTGATCATTCTTGAAGCTGGAGCATAATTGAGCTACAAGACCTACTCCAATCACCTTCCTAAGCTTCAACCTGCATCTGTTTCACACTTTGGCACCTTGAATTCACCAAATCGAGCAGCTGCACATTCATAAGGTTAGATTTCAACTTTCACCATTGTTGGAATTGTGATATGGTTATTGTAGATCGTAGATTGTATAGCATGCTGCAACTTGTAGAATTGATTTTCATTAAGAATTGAGTGAGAAATCTGGAATTTAAGATTTGATGTCAAAGTTTCTTTTGATCGATTTGTTCAGCATATTAGGAATTAGGTTAAATCATGTGGATATTGTGGTTGTACTTGTTTAGACGAGTTCATTGATGTATGATTTGTCCATTTTTATGATGATTTGTTCTTGATGATTTCTGGTGATGAACTTGGATGAACACGCTCAAGAACACGTCCAGAACGTGTTTTGATCTGATTTTCCTGGCCTGGCTTTCAAATTTGTGTTTCCCGCGTGCTTGAGCCAATTACACGTTGCCACTGCGTAAAATGAAACGCAGCGTTTCACTCTTGCTACTTCATAATTACGAAATTGCCATTTCAGCATTTAAATTCATTTCATTTCTTTTCCTTTTCAAATTTTTATTTCATTTTGATCTTCAATCTTAGAAAAATCATAACTCCTTCAATTTTGATCCAAATTTGATGCAATTTTTTTGTGCCATTCTCCTTGTGATGTGCTCTATTTTTTGGTTATTTTTAATCATGTTGTGCACGTGTGGAAAAATCATTTGGCTAGGGATTGTTTGAATGTGTCTTTTGTGCACCATGCTCACCATTTTGATCATAAAATCTTGATGCTTCATTAGAAATTCATGAAATTTTTTGTGCATGTTCTGGACATCTTAAGGAACATTTTGATATGTGGTTTGTAATTTTTGAGTTCCTGGATTGAAAGTTATGACATGATCTTTGTATGTGTTACATTTTGTGCCATGCCATGCTTTGTGCAACTTCTGGATTTTATTTGACTTACCATTTGAACTTGAATTGAGCTGGAGTTTTGCATGAGAATACTTGTGAATGTTAAATATACATGTGAATTTTTCTGGAATTTTTTATGGCATTTACTATTTGATTGGAATATTCTCCCCTGTTTGGTCATTTGTTGACTTTTTGTGACACATGTTTGTATTTGCTTTGTGCAATTCTGGTTATTAATTGGATGGATGTGAAATTTGGTATGAGTATTGTAGACATCTTGAAGAGAATCTTGGATTTGGTCTCATCCATTTATCATGTTTTGTTTCTGTTTTATGATTGGTGGAAGTTGGTGCTTGTTTTGATGCCATGTATGAGCTTGTTTGAACTTGTGTTGACTTTCTGATTTTCATTGACCTACTTCCCTTGATCCAAATGAGCTGAAATTTGGTATGCTTGACATGTTGTGCATGCTGTTTGATCATGAATTGTTTGGTGATTTATTGAAATGTTTTGGTATTTATTTGATTGTGATCATTCTGTTCGGTCCTTTGAGGTCCTAAATGGCATGTTTGATGCCTTTTCTTTCAAGAAATGATGATGATGAATGATATGAATGTGGAACCACTTGGGTTTGATTCTTAATTGTTTGATTGTGATTTTGGATAATTTTCACTTGCTGTTTAGGATTTTTCACCTCCTTTTGACCCTAGGCTTGTCCTAGTGGTCTAGTTTCTCATGTTTGAGTTTGCTTTTCAGGTTAAGAAGCAAATGCTTTAAGGAGATTAATGCAAGTTGATTGGATTTGGTTGATTGTTGTGAACTAACTTGTTTGTTTTGTAGGATGCTTAGCTCACTTGCTTTGGGCTTGTGCTTTGCACATATGATTGATTGTGTTGTCTGATGGTTCTTATGTTGTTTGTTTGACTTTGTGATTGGTATACTGATTGTATTTGATTGATTTCAGGTACATTAGTTGCTAATAGTTCTTTGAGAACTTGCTTTGCTTTGCTTGATAAGCATTTGCTTTGAGGTATAACATTCTTTTCTCCATGTAGTCTGGAAGACCTGGCCTGTTACTTGGCCAGGCACCTGTCTGAAGTCCTCCTTAAGAGGCGATGTTTGTGATTGTTTATTTTTGTCCCCAAGCAGGAAAAGACCTTTGTTAAGGAAATTGGCGGATAAAAGAGATATGCAATCTATCTCCCGCTATTCTGTTGAGTCGTTCCTCTGCTCACACCACTGTGTTGATGCATTGGGATACCAGCCCAAGATCTTGTACAGTTGTACAGTTGTGTCAGTGTCTTAAGTGTAGAAGGGTTCCCACTTTCTGGACCCACACTTCTTTGTCTGAAGCTCTCTCTGGCCAGGGATAAGAGCTGTGAAGTCTTATCTTCACTCACCTTTCATCAGCTTCACCTTGACTCTCAATGTCAAGGTTAAGAGCTAACCTCACCCAGATACAGATGGCTTGCTCTTGCAGTCTAACCCTTTGTTTGAGCCTCACTTGTGTGTATATAGTGTGTGTTACTTGTGAATGTTTGCTTTGCTGTATGTGCTGATTAGGATAGGCTTGCTCCCTGTGCAAGTTAGCTAGAAACCTTGACTTAGGGACGATTTTGCATGATAACATCTAGGATCGAGTTAGTCTCCCTAGTTGTGTCTCCCTCTGTTATCTGGTTAGGATAGTCCTGTGTCCCTCCGTAGGGGAACTACGTCGCCCTGATCCTCATACCAGATGAGGTACGTAGGCAGGAGATGAGCAGATCTCTCCGGGCGCCTGTGTCTTTGTTTTGTCTTCATGTGTGTCAGGAGATGGATGTAAGCCCAGCGATTGGCATTCCGTATCCTAGTGTTTGTTGTGTGCTTGGAGTCCGGTATAAGCCCATCAAGTGGCATCTGGTTTCCAGTGTGGGTGCGTTTTGGTTCAGAATCTGATATAAGTCCAGCGATTGGCATTCGGATTCCACGCTTGCCTTTGCTTGTGTTTGTTTGTGCGCGTGTTAGCCGAGCTACGGATGCTCTGATTCTCCTTCGTCCAAAGGAGATATGTATGCATAGGATGCGAGATCCTAGCGAGCATGTGTTGTTTCCCCGGTCCGAACTAGTTAGACTCTGATGTCTATGCTTGATAGACTAAGTAGGCCCAGGATGCGATATCCTGCCGAGTCAGTCTTGTTTGTTTTCTTGTGTCTCTTTCAGCCAGTTTATGTGTTTCTGAGCAGTGTTTTAGCAACCATTTTCCTTCCTATTGTGCGTGGATCCCGTCGAGTACGACGGATGCGTAGGGGTGCTAATACCTTCCCTTCGCATAACCGACTCCCGATCCCATTCTCTTTGGTCGCGAGACCTTGCTTTTTCCAGGTTTACTCTGAGCGTTTCCTTTCCCTCTTTTGGGATAAATAACGCACGGTGGCGGCTCTGTTGTTCTTGTTTTCCCGCCGGTTTTTCGCGTAATGCGACACCTGTGTCTTTTGTGTTTGGTGTGCGTGAGCCGAGCTACGGATGCTCTGATTCTTCTTCGTCCGAGAAGATACGTATGCATAGGATACGATATCCTAGCGAGCATGTGTTTTTCCCCAGTCCGAACTACTTCGACTCTAATGTCTATGCTTGATAGACTAAGTAGGCCCAGGATACAATATCCTGCCGAGTCAGTCTCCTTTGTTTTCTTGTGTCTCTTTCAGCCAGTGTTTGTTTATTTGAGCAGTGTTTTAGCAACCATATTCCTTCCTTTTGTGCGTGGATCCCGTCGAGTACGACGGATGCATAGGGGTGCTAATACCTTCCCTTCGCATAACCGACTCCCGATCCCATTCTCTTTGGTCGCGAGACCATGTCTTTTCCAGGTTTACTCTGAGCGTTTCCTTTCCCTCTTTTGGGATAAATAATGCATGGTGGCGGCTCTGTTGTCTTGTTTTCCCGCCGGTTTTTCGCGTAATGCGACACCACCGCACTTTTATTTATCCAAAGGAATAGCTAAAAAGCGAACAAAAGCCTAAGAAGTTTTACACATAGAAAACTAATGAAAGATCAAAGATCGGGGTAAGGGGTAAATTACGCAATGCGAAGGTGTTAGGCACCCAAAACGTCCTAGGTACTCCTAGGGAGCCCTTTTCACACTTGTTGAATGAAATGTTATTTGTTTATGAAAATATTTATTGTGCAAACATGAATGAAGGGATGAGAAAAGAATATACAAGTTATTATTTTTGTGTTTGAACGGATGAACCCGTTGCCTACGTACCTTTCCATGGAAGGTAAGGATCAAAACGCCGTAGTTCGGCTAAAAGATTTCCAAAATATGAGTGGGTTCATTTTAAAACAAAAGCACTAAGGTCTTTTGTTATCCATGGGAGAAAACTCAACCTTATACAAACAACAAGTCCACCATGTGAGAAAAGCTTCAACTTGCTAGTGAGGGGTTAACCCTATAATAAGCAAGGAAGTCTTACAATTCAATCACTAAGGACAAAAGGTGAGATTAACATCAACCAACTAGGATAAATCAAACCTATGGCTAATTTATGAAAACTTAACAAGAATGGACAAAGTCACAAAACAATTGAATGAGTGAAGTTAATCAATTAGAATTTATTCACAAAAGATGGTCAAAGTATGATTAGAATTCAATTCAAAGAAGTATTATAAAAAATGAGATTTGAAAATTCAAAGGCTTAAGGTCTAGGTTTCTAATTTGAAAAGAGATGAAAATGTTTGCACAATAGTTTTCAAGTTTGGGTTAACATGCAAATGGAGGTTTAAGAAACAAAATATGGGAGGGTGAGGGTGTAACACCCCGATAAAAATATGATAATTATTTAAATTAAGTTAATAATATATTTATTAATTTAATTAAATAATTGGATTATTATTGGAATTATTATTATTGTATTATTATTATTATTGGAATAATAAAAGTTGGAATCAGTAAAAAGAGTTTCGTTTTGGTAAAAAGGGTTTTCACGTGAAAACAGGGAAGCGGCTGAAAAGTGAGAAAAGGGCAAAGAGGCAGAGCAAGAGAAGAAGGAAGAGCTTGAAGCTAAAGGATTGCCGGATTAACTCAGGTAAGGGGGGTTTATCGTCGTTTAATGGGTATTATGGGTTAACATGTAATGGGGAGTGATAAACCATTGATTTAACTCTAATTAGAAGGATGAAATTGTGAAATTTTGGATGAATGGGATATGGATCTATATTTAACGAAATTCGTAGGAATTAGATGTAGTATGGTTAGCAATTTGTGAAATCGAATGTATATGATCTGTGTTAGATAATATGATCGAATGTTGTGTGAAATTTGACTGTGGAAGGTTGGAATTGAGAGATCTCGTAGCAGAGGAAACCATAGCAGATATGGAAATCTGGTTTCTGGTCATACGCGTATGGCACTAGGCAATACGCGTATGAGATGGTCTGGTACGCGTATGAGAGGGTCTGGTACGCGTATGAGATGGCTTGGAAGGGAGGGAATTGGCGCTGGTACGCGCCATACGCATGTATTACGCGTAGCTGTGAGTGGTACGCGTATGGGGCGAGGCCATACGCGTATGGATGAAAAAGATGATGATTTCAACGTAGTTTTGTCTCTGTTGGTACGCGTATGGGAGAGTGGTACGCGTAGCATACGCGTATGAGGCAGGAAATACGCGTATGGGCTTGTCTAGGAATTGGGCAATACGCGTATGGGCATAGGCAATACGCGTATGGGCAGACTTGTGATTTTTCTGAGCTGTTGTTGTGCAGTTTTTGGTTGTTTCGGCTTAGTGATGTAACTTAGCTGATGTATGATATAGTAGGGGTCATTTCCCGTTGTTTTGAGTAGTATAGGTATTAGTAGAGTGTGCTAATACTATGGTTGTTATTTGGCATGATATGATATGCTTATGTGATAAAATACTGATGATGTGTGATGGTATGCATGATGCTGTGAATGTATCTGTTATGTATGCAATTGTGAATAGACTGTTTTATGGCTTAGAGTGTGAGCAGATGTCTATTCTTGAATTGTTGTTGATGTTTACATGCTAGGTGATTTAGCGTGTATATCATGGCCTTTATGGTGGTAGCTAATTCCCATGGTGAGGAATTAGTGAGTATATTGTTGTGGATTGTTGTTGATGTTTGCATGCTAGGTGATTAGCGTGCATAGCATAGCCCTTGGGGTGGTAGCTAATTCCCATGGTGAGGAATTAGTGAGTGAGTCACTAGGTCTTAAATGAGTGGGACTAGTGAGCTTGGTAGCTGTATCTGGATTTGATCGGTGAGGTTGAACTATATGTTCACGAATAGTCGGTACCGCATGCATGGAGTCTCATTGCATAATGTATGTATGGCGTATAATATGAATGGATGTATTCCTATATTATACGTGTGTTTTGTGTTGGGTTGAGTATGATTATTGTTTTTGAGTTGATGATGTCGTTGCAGAATGTGTAATCTGATTAGGGTGATGAAATGTGTTCATTTACTTAGCATTACATGATATTCTATAATGCTTGTTATATCGATTGAGGAACTCACCCTTACAACTATTTTTCAGGTAACGAGCAGTGAATGAGTAGAAGCTTTTGCTTGGAGTCTAGTGTAGTTCCTTAGTGGGTCATGCTCTGGTAGATGTAACATCGGGACGGTATGTTTTACCTTGTTTTATTTTGATTGTTGAATGATTTTACATGTAATGTGTTACATGGTTTGCATATCCGCTGCGTATGATGCAATATTTTATTTTGATTAATAAATGAGCATGACAAACTAATATGGTGAATGGTGTGAAGTGTCAAGTGTGACACCCTTAATTGCATATCTACTCTGATGTTATATTTTGATATTTAATTAAATATTTGGGGTATTTTAGAAGGGTGTTACATTAGTGGTATCAGAGCATAGTCGGTCGAGTCGAGTCGTAATTATTCTGTTTCCCTGTACGGGATAGGTGTTGTGTAACCCTATCAGTACTTATTGTTTTAGCTTGTTGGGCTTTCAGATTTGAGATGTCTGGAAGAGGTAGAGACGATGCTGCGATTGCTGAGGCTCTGGGTATGCTAGCTGGAGTACTTGGAGGAAATCCGAATGTGGTGGGACTGGGAGTTGCTCGTCAGCTGAGTGAATTCCAGAAGAACAATCCTCTAATGTTCAAGGGAGCATACGATCCAGATGGTGCTCAGAAGTGGTTGAAGGAGATCGAGAGAATCTTCTGAGTGACTGAGTGTGCCGATAACCAGAAGGTCAGGTTCGGTACGCATATGCTGTCAGAGGAAGCAGATGATTGGTGGGTTGCTACCCGCACTGAGTTGGAAGCTGCTGGAAGTGCTGAGATCACTTGGGCGGTGTTCAGGGAGAGATTCCTGAGGAAGTACTTTCCAGAGGATGTCAGAGGAAAGAAGGAGATAAAGTTCTTAGAATTGAAGCAGGGCAACCGGTCTGTTACTGAGTATGCTGCTAAGTTCACAGAGCTGTCGAAGTATTACACCCCCTATGATGAGGCTACTGGAGAATTTTCGAAATGTGTGAAGTTTGAGAACGGGTTACGTCCCGAGATCAAGCAGGCTATTGGGTATCAGCGGATCAGAGTGTTTTCTGATTTGGTTGACTGTTGCAGGATTTTTGAACAGGATACCAAGGCCAGAGCGGAGAGCTATCAGCAGAGGGTTGATAGAAAAGGTAAGAATCAGAATGATCGTGGGAAACCGTATGCAGCTGGCAAAGGTTTCCAGAGACAGAGTGGGATGAAGAGGCCTAGTGGGGGAGACTCCAGTGCCCCTGCTAAGTGTTTCAGATGTGGTCAGGCTGGGCATCGTATCCATGAGTGTACCAGTAATGAGAGGAAGTGTTTCAAGTGTGGAAAAGGTGGTCATTTGGCTGCAGAGTGTCGGTTGAAGACTGTGACTTGTTTCAACTGTGGAGAGGCGGGTCATATCAGTCCACAATGTCCTAAGCCGAAGAAAGAGAACCAGTCGGGAGGCAAGGTCTTTGCTTTATCGGGTTCTGAGACTTTTGCAGATGATCGTTTGATCCGAGGTACGTGTTATATTAATGGCTTTCCTCTTGTAGCTATTATTGACACAGGTGCGACTCATTCCTTTATATCTTTGGATTGTGCTGTGAAACTTAAGTTAGAGATATCTGAGATGCATGGAAGTATGGTGATTGATACTCCTGCGAAGGGTTCAGTGACTACTACTTCAGTTTGTTTAAATTGTCCTTTGAGTATTTTTGGTAGAGACTTTGGGATGGACCTTGTGTGTCTTCCACTAGTGCAGATTGATGTTATTTTGGGTATGAATTGGTTGGTGTTTAACCGAGTTTACATTAACTGTTTTGATAAGACTGTGATCTTTCCTGAGATTGAGGAAGGAAAGAGTTTGTTTCTATCAGCAAGGCAGGTGAATGAGGCAGTAGCAGATGGGGCGGAGTTGTTTATGCTGTTAGCGACTTTGGAAGCTAAAGATAAACTGGTGATTTGCGATCTGGCCGTGGTATGTGATTTTCCTGATGTGTTTCCTGAAGAAGTGAATGAATTACCGCCAGAGCGTGAAGTTGAGTTCTCGATTGATTTGGTACCTGGTACTAGGCCGATATCGATGGCTCCGTACCGTATGTCTGCTGTTGAGTTAACTGAATTGAAGAGTCAGCTGGAAGATCTGTTGGATAAGAGATTTATTCGTCCGAGTGTGTCACCGTGGGGTGCACCAGTGTTATTGGTTAAGAAGAAAGAAGGTACTATGAGGTTGTGTGTGGACTACAGGCAACTGAATAAAGTGACGATCAAGAATCGGTATCCTTTGCCGAGGATTGATGATTTGATGGATCAGTTGGTTGGTGCGAGTGTGTTCAGTAAAATAGATTTGAGATCGGGGTATCATCAGATACGTGTGAAAACTGAGGATATTCAGAAAACTGCTTTCAGAACAAGGTATGGACATTATGAGTATTCTGTAATGCATTTTGGTGTGACTAATGCACCTGGGGTATTCATGGAGTATATGAATAGGATTTTCCATCCGTACCTAGACAAGTTTGTTGTGGTGTTTATTGACGATATTTTGGTGTATTCGAAATCTGAAGAAGAGCATGCTGAACATTTGAGAGTGGTTTTAGGAGTTCTACGAGAAAAGAAGTTATTTGTTAAACTGTCAAAGTGTGAATTTTGGTTAGAAGAGGTTAGTTTTCTTGGGCATGTGATTTCAAGAGGTGGTGTTGCTGTTGATCCTTCTAAGATAGAAGCGGTATCTAAGTGGGAAGCTCCGAAGTCAGTTTCTGAGATAAGAAGTTTCCTTGGACTTGCAGGTTATTATAGGAAATTTATTGAGGGATTTTCTAAGTTGGCGTTACCATTGATGATGTTGACTAGAAAGGGGCAAGCGTTTGTTTGGGACTCAAATTGTGAAGAAGGTTTCCAAGAGTTAAAGAGAAGGTTAACTACTGCTCCTATTCTGATATTACCAAGTCCGTCAGAACCATTTGAGGTTTACTGTGATGCTTCATTGTTGGGTTTGGGTGGTGTTTTGATGCAGAATAAGCAGGTTGTAGCTTATGCTTCGAGACAACTGAAGGTTCATGAGAGGAACTATCCGTCACATGATTTAGAGTTGGCAGCTGTGGTATTTGTTCTGAAGTTATGGAGGCATTACTTGTACGGGTCAAGATTTGAGGTTTTCAGTGACCATAAAAGTTTAAAGTATTTGTTTGATCAGAAAGAGTTGAATATGAGACAGAGGAGATGGTTAGAGTTTCTGAAGGATTATGACTTTGGTTTGAATTACCATCCGGGTAAAGCAAACGTAGTGGCTGATGCATTGAGTCGGAAATCATTGCATATGTCTATGTTGATGGTTAAGGAATTGGATTTAATTGAGCAGTTTAGAGACTTGAGTTTGGTATGTGAGAGTACTCACAATAGTGTTAAATTGGGAATGTTGAAGTTAACGAGTGGTATTCTGGATGAGATTAAAGAGGGTCAGAAATCCGATGTGCTTTTGGTTGATAAGTTGACTTTAGTGAATCAAGGTCAAGGTGGCGAATTCAGAGTGGATGAGAATGGTGTTTTGAAATTTGGTAATCGGGTGTGTATTCCGGATGTTACCGAACTTAAGAAGAGTATTCTTGAGGAAGGACATCGTAGTGGCCTGAGTATTCATCCTGGGGCTACGAAGATGTATCATGATTTGAAAAAGTTATTTTGGTGGCCGGGAATGAAAAGAGAAATTGCGAGTTTTGTTTATTCTTGTTTGACTTGTCAGAAGTCAAAGATTGAGCATCAGAAGCCGTCTGGGCTAATGCAACCGTTGGCTATTCCAGAGTGGAAGTGGGATAGTATCAGTATGGATTTTGTTTCTGGTTTACCGAGGACAATTAAGAATTTTGAAGCTATTTGGGTGATTGTTGACAGATTGACAAAATCGGCTCATTTCATTCCGATCAGAATGGATTATCTGTTAGAGAGATTAGCTGAGTTGTATATTGAGAAAATTGTAAGTTTGCATGGTATTCCGTCGAGTATTGTTTCGGACAGAGATCCTAGATTTACATCAAAGTTCTGGGAAGGTTTGCAGAGGGCTTTGGGAACTAAGCTGAGATTGAGTTTTGCATATCATCCGCAGACTGATGGTCAGACTGACAGGACGATTCAGTCACTAGAGGATCTTTTGAGGGCTTGTGTTTTGGAAAAAGGAGGTGCTTGGGATTGTTATTTACCTTTGATTGAGTTTACCTACAACAATAGTTTTCATTCGAGCATTGGTATGGCACCGTTTGAAGCTTTGTATGGTAGGAGATGTCGGACACCTTTATGTTGGTATGAGTCCGGTGAGAGTGTTGTGGTTGGACCGGAGATTGTTCAACAAACTACGGAAAATATTAAGATGATTCAGGAGAAGATGAGGATTGCTCAGAGTCGTCAGAAGAGTTATCACGACAGGAGGAGGAAGTCACTTGAGTTTCAAGAGGGAGATCATGTGTTTCTTCGTGTTACTCCGATAACTGGGATTGGTCGAGCTTTGAAGTCGAAGAAGTTGACACCTCGATTTATTGGTCCTTATCAGATTTTGGAGAGGATAGGGGAGGTAGCCTATCGTATCGCTTTACCGCCGTCACTTGCGAATTTGCATGAGGTTTTTCATGTGTCTCAGTTGAGGAGGTACATTCCTGATCCGTCGCATGTAGTCCAAGTAGATGATGTACAGGTGAGAGATAACCTGACTGTTGAAACATCACCTATGAGGATCGATGATCGAGAGTTGAAGCAATTGCGGGGTAAAGAGATTGCTTTGGTAAAAGTAGCATGGGGAGGACCAGCAGGTGGCAATGTGACTTGGGAACTTGAGAGTCAGATGAAGGAGTCTTACCCAGAGTTATTCGCTTGAGGTATGTTTTCCAGGACGAAAACTCTTTTAGTGGGGGAGAGTTGTAACACCCCGATAAAAATATGATAATTATTTAAATTAAGTTAATAATATATTTATTAATTTAATTAAATAATTGGATTATTATTGGAATTATTATTATTGGATTATTATTATTATTGGAATAATAAAAGTTGGAATCAGTAAAAAGAGTTCCATTTTGGTAAAAAGGGTTTTCACGTGAAAACAGAGAAGCGGCTGAAAAGTGAGAAAAGGGCAAAGAGGCAGAGCAAGAGAAGAAGGAAGAGCTTGAAGCTAAAGGATTGCCGGATTAACTCAGGTAAGGGGGTTTATCGTCGTTTAATGGGTATTATGGGTTAACATGTAATGGGGAGTGATAAACCATTGATTTAACTCTAATTAGAAGGATGAAATTGTGAAATTTTGGATGAATGGGATATGGATCTATATTTAACGAAATTCGTAGGAATTAGATGTAGTATGGTTAGCAATTTGTGAAATCGAATGTATATGATCTGTGTTAGATAATATGATCGAATGTTGTGAGAAATTTGACTGTGGAAGGTTGGAATTGAGAGATCTCGTAGCAGAGGAAACCATAGCAGATCTGGAAATCTGGTTTCTGGTCATACGCGTATGGCACTAGGCAATACGCGTATGAGATGGTCTGGTACGCGTATGAGAGGGTCTGGTACGCGTATGAGATGGCTTAGAAGGGAGGGAATTGGCGCTGGTACGCGCCATACGCATGTATTACGCGTAGCTGTGAGTGGTACGCGTATGGGGCGAGGCCATACGCGTATGGATGAAAAAGATGATGATTTCAACGTAGTTTTGTCTCTGTTGGTACGCGTATGGGAGAGTGGTACGCGTAGCATACGCGTATGAGGCAGGCAATACGCGTATGGGCTTGGCCAGGAATTGGGCAATACGCGTATGGGCAGACTTGTGATTTTTCTGAGCTGTTGTTATGCAGTTTTTGGTTGTTTCGGCTTAGTGATGTAACTTAGCTGATGTATGATATAGTAGGGGTCATTTCCCGTTGTTTTGAGTAGTATAGGTATTAGTAGAGTGTGCTAATACTATGGTTGTTATTTGGCATGATATGATATGCTTATGTGATAAAATACTGATGATGTGTGATGGTATGCATGATGCTGTGAATGTATCTGTTATGTATGCAATTGTGAATAGACTGTTTTATGGCTTAGAGTGTGAGCATATGTCTATTCTTGAATTGTTGTTGATGTTTACATGCTAGGTGATTTAGCGTGTATATCATGGCCTTTATCGTGGTAGCTAATTCCCATGGTGAGGAATTAGTGAGTATATTGTTGTGGATTGTTGTTGATGTTTGCATGCTAGGTGATTAGCGTGCATAGCATAGCCCTTGGGGTGGTAGCTAATTCCCATGGTGAGGAATTAGTGAGTGAGTCACTAGGTCTTAAATGAGTGGGACTAGTGAGCTTGGTAGCCGTATCTGGATTTGATCGGTGAGGTTGAACTATATGTTCACGAATAGTCGGTACCGCATGCATGGAGTCTCATTGCATAATGTATGTATGGCGTATAATATGAATGGATGTATTCCAATATTATACGTGTGTTTTGTGTTGGGCTGAGTATGATTATTATTTTTGAGTTGATGATGCCGTTGTCGAATGTGTTATCTGATTAGGGTGATGAAATGTGTTCATTTACTTAGCATTACATGATATTCTATAATGCTTGTTATATCGATTGAGGAACTCACCCTTACAACTATTTTTCAGGTAACGAGCAGTGAATGAGTAGAAGCTTTTGCTTGGAGTCTAGTGTAGTTCCTTAGTGGGTCATGCTCTGGTAGATGTAACATCGGGATGGGATGTTTTACCTTGTTTTATTTTGATTGTTGAATGATTTTACATGTAATGTGTTACATGGTTTGCATATCCGCTGCGTATGATGCAATATTTTATTTTGATTAATAAATGAGCATGACAAACTAATATGGTGAATGGTGTGAAGTGTCAAGTGTGACACCCTTAATTGCATATCTACTCTGATGTTATATTTTGATATTTAATTAAATATTTGGGGTATTTTAGAAGGGTGTTACAGAGGGAGTGTAAAACTTCTTAGATGTTCACCTCTTGAGATCATATGTAGATGATCCAAGTGATTCCTTTGGAATAGGCAATGAGCAATAACAGATAGAAAAACAAATGGATACCGGATGCCAATCAATGGACTTACACCAATCTCACAAACAAAGGTGGATACCGGATACCAATCAATAGATTTACACCAATCTCCTAAAACAAACATGGATATCAGATGCCAATCAATGGACTTATACTAATCTCCTAAAACAGAAGGTGGATCCCGGATGCCAATCAACTGGACTTATACCAATCTCCAAAGAACAAAACAAACAAGGATACCAGATGCCAATATATGGACTTATACCAATCTCCACAGGATGATCATAGGAAACAACTGCCAATAAATGGACTTACAATTGACTCCTCACATACAACAAGCAAATGCAATAAGCAAAAAGGAAACAAGTTGCTAATAAATGGTCTTACACTCGACTCCTAGGAAATAGGATGCCAATAAATGGTCTTAGTCCCAACTCCTTCCAGATCATAGGAAACAATGGCCAACATATGGACTTACAATTGAACCCTCAATGGACAAACAAAGATGTCACAAAAATATGAACAATGATCATGCAATGATGTACAATTAATGATGATAAATGCACAAAGGAAAACATGCACAGATGAATCAAGCAATCAATCAAACAAGTCAATTAACACACACTATACACAAGCAATTAGGCTCAAACAAGGTTAGGCTTTAAAGCCAACTGGAGTGGGGTATGTTGTGCTCTTAACCCTAACATTGAGAGTTAGGGTGAAGCAGATGAAATGGAGATGAGGGGTGTGCCTCATAGCTCTTATCCCTGGCCTGGGAGAGCTTCTGAATAATAGAAAGTGTGGGAGTTCAGAAAGTAGGAACTCTTCTCCACAAATGAATGACTCTATAGGATCTTGGGTTAATATCCACAATGCATCAACACATTGTGTGAGCAAAGTAGATGACACACTGAATAGCAGGAGATGGATTACACATCTCTTTTATCTGCCAATTGCCTCATAAGAGGACTTTTCCAGCTTGGCACAAAGATAAACAAACACCAGCATTGCCTCTTAAGGAGGACTTCAGACAGGTGCCTTCCCACATAACAGGACAAGTCTTCCAGACTACATGAAGATTAGAGGTTATACCTAAGTGGTTAAGCAACCAAACAAAAGCAAGTTCAAAGTGAACTTAAGCAACTTATGTACCTGTGGAAACATCAAACAAATCAGTACAAAGTTCAGACAATCAAACAACAATCAATAAACAACCAAACAATCCCAATGTACACAAATGTGCAAGCCAAAGGTCAAACTTAAATGAGTCAACATCAACCTACAAAATAGACAAATTTTAGTAATCAAAGGCAAACATCAATGCTCAAGTGGTGAAGCATCAACAACTCTGGAACTTGTATGCTTAACCTGAAATCAAAGCTCAAAGATAAGCAACAAACCACTAGGTCAAAGCCTAGGGTCAAAGGTGGAGAAACAATTCAAAACAGAAGCTGAAAATTAACATGAATCAACTTCAAACACATCTTGAAACAATCCAAAAGGTCTCACATCAATATCATATACCAAAAGCATTTCATGATCAATTGAAGTTCAAGGCAATTTTAAAGCTCAAATGTGACAAACCAGAATGAAAAATCTCAATTAAATCAGAAATCAATCAAATAATTCCAAGAAAATTCATTCTCATTCACAACATCCATAATATGCATCATACAAAAAATCAGGACAATTGGAGATCATTTGGCATGGCAAACACATCACATAAGTTGAACAAGCAAAGGTGTGACACAAATTGTCACACCAACATTAACATGATCATAAAACAGAAATGACAAATGGTAAAAATACCAAATCAACACCAAACTGTCAAGCAAAGAGTCTAGTTTCATCATGCAAATTTTCAGATTCATTGGATAAAATATCAGCATTTCACAAATGATATAGCAAGGCAAGGTACAAAATGGATACATGCTTACATACCCTAGCACAAAATGCAATCCAACCAAGCACAATTTATGGAAAAAATATCAAAAAATAATAGAGAGAATAAGGAACATGATGCAAAAAACCTCATAATTTTTGGATGATTTTTCAAATTAATATGAATTTTGTAAGATGAAGAAAAAATAAAAAAATGCATGAAGCAAGTAATAGAAATAATGGAGGGAAATGTAAACATATGATGAAGCATTTTGAAATTATGGCATGGCTGAGGATCGAAGTAGGTTACATTTCAAATATGAAAGTGGCGCCAGAATGAAACTCTGCGTTTCATTAACATGACATGGCGCAGTCAAAGCTTAGTCAAACAAGGGAGCCAATCAGAATGCAGCATGGCAATCAGCATGCACCAATCACACGCGAGCCCTATTCTAACATACAGGAACGGTTTTACGTTGCAGAAAATGAATCAAAAGCGTGGCCTAATCATGAACAGCATCATCTTCATCGTGGATCATGAACAGTGCAGATGCGACAAGAACAAAATTCTCAAAAATCAAAATTGAGTACATCATCATGTATATCTTTCATCCTAGGTTACAAATCCACTAACAACTAAGCATAATTCCTCATGTTAAGATCAAATCGAGCAAATCAAGTTTCATGCATGGATCTTTAACCTACCATAACTAACTCAATTTTGCATGGAATTTTATGATTCGAAGCTCAGCATGACCACAACAACAAGATCTACAAATACATCACAAGAATTTTGAGAAATAAGAGATTCAATTTTTAACCTCTTGGAGAGCAGCAACTGGATTTGGTGTTGTTCAAGCCTTGCAATGTTCAAAAGCTCCTCTATGACGCTTGTAGAGTTGATTGGATGAGAGAAGGAGGTTCAATTGCACACGAATCCACCAGAATTTGAATTTGCCATGGATGCTTTCAAGCTTCGATATGCTTCAATCTTGTACTGTTTCTACTGATTCCACGTGCAAATCTTCTTATGAACACTTCAAGAACAGGAATCAAGCCAGAGAAATGGATTGAATGTGAAGAAAATGCAAGAAATTTTTGAGAGAAAGTTTGAGAGTTTTAGATCTAGATCTGAAATTGTGATTGTTGTTTTTGCTGAAACAGTTAGGGTTTTCGTTTTATACCTCATACTAATCACTCTTTAATCATGTTTAGGCCAATGGTAAGTGTAATTAACAAAAAAGGAGTGTAAGTGCAAATTGTGATTTGCACCCTTATGCATGAAATGCATGATGAACAGTGCACGAGTTTGCTTTCAAATTCACTTCAAATGCTGTTTTGGAGCTAAAGGCAATGGCACAATGTTTAAACAATGCACAAAATTTTAATTTTAATTTTTCCCTCCAAAAATCAAGTGAAATAGCAAGTGCTCATATGATGATAATGCATGTCATGTAATGCAAGATTTGGAAACTAGAAGTCAAAATAAGAACAATGCAAAAAGAGCCATCCAATTTGGAGTTTTGGTTAAGAAGTTATGCCCATTTGAATCTTCAAGTACACTTTGCAAAGTTTTGATCATATCTCCTTAACCACACATGAGAAATTTATGATCTTGGACTTTTTGGAAATGGGAGAGAAAGATCTACAACTTTCATGTTCAACAAAATTTCATTTGAAGCTTTCTTGATGATGTAATTTGAAGTTGAAGTTAGGTTAAAACCTTTCCATTTTTGGCAAGTTTGAATTATAGGTCACTTTCTCTTTTTGGAAAGTTTTGACCTGACTTTAAATTCTTCAATGTTGATGTTTGAAATGTCAAATGAGACTTGCTTGAACATGAATGAAGTATTTCTAATCACTTCCCACCTCCAAATCCATAGTTGACTTGGCAATTGACTTTTCTAGGTCTTCAAATGACCTGGCAATGTTCAGATGAAATTCAAGCCTCTACCACTTGGGATCTTGTGAATGACTGTGGGGTCCAAATTTTCAAGAATGGCCACCATCTATTGCTCAATGACTACCTTTGACTGCTTTGACCTGTGATTGCTTCATCTGCAAGGCAAAGGTTAGATGACATATTTTTGTACTTTTGGTTAGTGGTAAAAAGAAAAGCAATGATATACAAATGCAAAACATGCTTGGTGATCAAGAATCATACTCAAAAGATAACCCACCCAAAGGGAAGGAAGCAAGGTGCACAATGATCCTTGAGGCAATGTGATGATATGATATGATGCCATGAGGGATCTTAGGGACAAAATAGGGTCTTACAGCAACCATTATCAAAATACCAGTCTTCTCTGGTAGATGCCCTTAGAGATGTGTGAGCTAATCTAGCAACCCATTGTTGTTTCTTGATGGGGGCATTATGCTTAAATGCCTTCCGCTTAGGTCTGACTTGAGGGGTCTGGTTAGGATAACCATGCAATCTGTAACAAAAGGGTTTTATGTGGCCAAATCTACCACAGTAGTGACATCTCCATCTTTGAAATTTCTTCTTTTGATGGTTAATCCTCCTGTGTCCCTGATGTTGTGACATTGGTTGTGACTTCTGTTTGATTTTCTGAACTTCAGCCTTTGAGCTTTTGAGTTCAGTTGAGGATTCCTTAACAAATCCTAAACCAGACATGGTTCCTGATTTGTGTCCCACTTTTAGAATCTCTTCCAAAGTGTCAGTTCCTTTATTCAGCATTCTGATGGATTTTGTCATTTGATCTAGCTTAGAGGTCAGCAAGGTTATCTCACCCTTTAGACCATCTATAACTGTCAGATGCTTCTTCTTCTCAGCTTCCAGCTCCTTGATGAGTTTCTTCTACTTTTCTCCTTGTATACACACTTCTGCACTTTTGACACATAGCACTTTATATGAGGCAGCAAGTTCATCAAATGTAAGTTCATCTCCACTTGAGTCATCATCAGAGGCACAAACACTAGTTAGTGCAGTGACATGTTTAGCAGATTCACTCTCAGAGTCTCCCTCAGACCAGGTGACAGATAGTCCCTTCTTTTGCATCTTGAGGAAGGTAGCACATTCAGCTCTAATGTGTCAAAAACCTTCACATCCATGACACTGGATTCCCTTGCCTTGGTTGAACTTTTCTTCAGATTTTGATCTTCTACTGATGTCAGATGAAGAGTTCTTGACATTTGGTATGCCTTTTTGATCAACCTTCTTTATGAACTTGTTGAACTGTCTTCCAAGCATGGCTATAGCTTCTGATATGCTTTCATCACCTCAATACTTCCTTCTTCTGAATACTCTTCAGTATTTGATACGAAAGCTATGCTTTTGTTTTTCTTTTCAACATTCTCACACAAGCCCATTTCAAAAGTTTGGAGAGAAACAATAAGCTCATCAACCTTCATATTGCAGATATCTTGAGCCTCTTCTATAGCAGTAAGCTTCATGGCAAATCTCTTGGGCAATGATCTGAGAATCTTTCTTACATGTTTTTCTTCAGACATTTTCTCTCCTAAGCCTCCAGAAGTGTTGCCAATTTCAAGAACATTCATGTGGAAGTCATGAATAGTCTCATCCTCTTTCATCCTTAGATTTTCAAACTTAGTAGTCAGCATCTGGAGTTTAGACATCCTTACCTTTGAGGTACCTTCATGAGTTGTTTTGAGAGTATCCCAAACTTCTTTAGCCAGCTCACAGTGATGCACCAGTCTGAAGATGTTCTTATTTATCCCATTGAACAGTGCATTCAAGGCCTTAGAGTTTCCAAGGGCTAATGCCTCTTGCTCTTTGTCCCACTCTTCTTCAGGAATTTGCATAATGATTCCATCTTTACCTGTCTTCGTTGGATGTTCCCATCCTTTGTTGATAGCTTTCCAGACCTTGCTATCTAGAGACCTCAAGAAGGCTATCATACGAGGTTTCCAGTCATCATAGTTAGAACCATCCAGCATGGGTGGTCTATTTGAGAATCCTACATCCTTGTCCATGGTACTAGAAAGTAACGTCCCTAGATCTCACCCAGAAATTAACAGGCAGGGTGCCTACTCTGATGCCAATTGAAATTCTAGTAACAGACTATCGATGTCACACTGGATGTTATGACATCCAATTCTGCTCAGACAGAAAATGTATGCAGAAGGTAAATGAAAAATGCAGTAAAAGACACACACAATTGTTTACCCAGTTCGGTGACAAACACACCTACGTCTGGGGGCTACCAAGCCAGGGAGGAAATCCACTATAAGCAGTATTAATTCAGGACCTAAACCAACTGTTTAATCCTATCACTTAAGACCTACCTAATACAATTTCAATCTAAACTAAGATCAGAGTTCCTACTCACTCCCCCTCAATCACCACAGTGATTACAACCTTTAATTAGTTTAAAGTCAATGGCGAAGTTATACTTCAAACAACTCTTGATTGTTCTTAAAAGCTTTAATCAAGAAACACAGCACTCACGCTTAAAAGCTTAGAGTGACACAACAATTACAACTCAATGAACACCCTAGTCCAATGCAATCATCTAGGTGATAATTGCTTAGCTCACAAGTAAAATCTAATACAAGACACAATCAAAGTACAACAGTGAAATATGATGATATAATAAATGCTTCACGCTTCAAACCCCTGAGTTGCTGAAAGTAGGATTGCCATCCTTTTATAATGCAACACTTGGGCCTTGTACTTGAATTTCCTAAAATTAAGGTCAAGCAAGTTAACCTAATTTCCACACATTAGGGTGCTAACAAGTAGGCTATATGCTAGGCCTCTTAATTGTAGCTCAGTTGTTAGTTTCCTGGATTTTAGCTCAGCTGTTAGATTCCTGAAAAATAGCCTAAGATAAATACTGAAACAGAAAAACTAACTAGCCTACACTTTAGCATATGCTATCAGGAATGAATGTCATAACATTCAGTTTGACATCCAGAACATAGGCTATAAGCTAGGTTTCTTAATTCTAGCTCTGGTGTTAGTTTCGTGAAAAAGCAGTCTGAATTAAATACTGAACTATACCAGAAAAAACCAACTGGCCTATAATTCAGTATCTGTTGTCAGGGATGAATGTCATAACATTCAGTTTGACATTCAATAAATCCTGTATTAGCTAATCCTGCAGCATACTACTCACGCATGTCATGACATCAGTCAGGACATCAGAGTATAGTTAGTGTTTTAACACAAAATGCAGCTAATCAAAAACATCTACACTTCTCCTGGAGTTGAAGGCCAGACAACTAAAGCAAATTCCAGAAAAACAGCTTTGAACAGCTTTGCATAAACTATGCCAATGAGAGGATTTCAGCAACTTATTAAGAAGGATTGGATTGATATGTTTAATGAGCATGAACTTCAGCTTCTGATATCAGGATCACTTGACAGCTGGGACGTTGATGATTTGCGACAACATACGAATGATGCAGGAAGCTACCATAGTGAGCATGATGTGATTGAGATGTTCTAGGAAGTACTCAAAGAATTTTCAATGGAAGTTGCAGAAGAGAATTCTCAACGTTGTGATGGAACCATACCCTGATTCTGACTCTGCTATCAGCCATGCTGCATCTGCTATCAGCCATGCTGCATATGCTTGCCTTTCTGATTGGAATTTGGATGGCAGGCTGTTTTCTATTACTTGTAATCGTGCACTCAACGAAGTTTCTCTTGGAAATCTCAGATCATTACTCTCTGCAAGAAATCCACTTATCTTCAATGGTCAGTTGTTGGTGGGAAGTTGCATTGCTATAACTTTAAGCAGCATTGCAAATGATTTGTTGTGTTCTGTACAAGATCTAGGGAAAAAATCCGGGATAGTGTAAAATATGTGAAGACATCAGATTTGCATGAGGAAAAATTCCTAGACCTCAAACAGCATGCCAGTTGGATTCGCTTGAATATGGTCCTGCAGTGGCCCTTTTCCATCATTTCGCGCAATTGAATCACAAAAGCTCATACATGACTGATAAAAATCTTGTTCACGAGATAGTGAGAGGTTGTAAGGGGTCGCCGCTGGCGCTTCAGGTCATCGCTGGATCACTTTGTCAGCAGCCTTTTGAAAAGTGGCAAAACATGAAGGAGTTTTTACAAAGTCAATCCATTCTGGAATTTTATAGTACTACTACTAACTTGCTTTGTCTCCTTCAACAAAGCTTGGATATATTGGAGGATATCAATCAGAAGGAGTGCTTCATGGATATGGGACTTTTTCCTGAAGACCAAAGGATCCCTGTTACCTTCCTCATCGATATGTGGGAAGAACTACATAACTTAGACGAAGACGGTACAAAAGCAATGGCCATTATCAACAAGTTCCCGACAGCAGTTACTGTTCAAGTAACAAAAGACAAGCAAGATTTCAACATTCACTTGGATTCATCAGTTGCTGCTAAACATGGGGAAAATGGTTCAACCATGGCAGGCTTTGACATTCAGAACATTGGACAGCAGCTGGCATACATTGTTAGAGGTGAGACCAAGTTCAAGAATTTCAAAAGAAATAAAACTGCTGTTGGGGTTTCTGTGACATTTTTGGGAGAAAATGTTTCAGTCGGTGTGAAGCTTGAAGATCAAATAGCATCGGGGAAACGATTGGTATTAGTGGGGAGTACAGGGACCGTGCGGTCTCAAAATGATTCTGCTTATGGTGCCAATGTCGAAGTGAGGCTTAGAGAGGCAGATTTTCCAGTTGGTCAGGATCAGTCTTCTTTGAGTCTTTCTTTGGTGCAGTGGAGAGGTGATTTAGCCTTGGGAGCCAATTTTCAGTCACAGATTTCTCTTGGACGAAGCTAAGACGGCGGTTCGTGCTGGATTGAACAACAAGCTTAGCGGGCAAATCAATGTAAGGACAAGTAGTTCTGACCAACTTCAGATTGCCCTTATTGCTATTTTTCCAGTTGCCAAGGCTATCTACAAGAACTTCTGGCCTGGTGTTACTGAAAACTATTCCATCTATTAAGATCTTTTTGCTAATCCTGCTAGTTAAGGAAGTACACTATGAGGTTTGAGTGAGGTGGTTTATGTGAACTAGGAAATCGCGGCTTTGGAGCAGTACTCCTTCGTCAAAGTATTGATATCTTAGAAAATAAAGTGTTGGATTAGGGAAAACATTCTGATCATGCTCCAGTTGCTTCTGTTAGTTCTAGTGTCCTTACATCAACATCTTCTAATGCCTCCTCATCTGTAAATTCTCATGCAAGTAATATCGAACTTCACATGATTATTGATGGTCTATTGGCACATTATGATGAGATTTTTAGACTAAAAGGTGTTGCAGCTAAGGCTGATGTTTTCCATCTGTTGTCTGGCATGTGAAAAACACCTGTTGAGAGGTGTTTTTTATGGCTTGGTAGTTTTCGTTCGTCCGAACTTCTCAAGCTTTTGGTAAGTCAATTGGAACCTCTCACAGAGCAGCAGTTGATGGGTATTACCAACTTACAACAATCTTCCCAACAAGCAGAAGACGCGTTGTCTCAAAGCATGGCCGCATTTACGAAGGCCAGAGTTGCTGCTGCTGTCGGCGTTTCCGTCAATGCCGGTGGGTGGTGTTGTTGCCTTGTAGCTCCTGATGCTATTCCGTTTACCATTGCTACCAAGTATAGTGATGCTATTCCGTTTGCCATTGCTATCAAGTATAGTGATGTCATTGCAGCAAAACTACCGTAGCCCTGCAAAGATCAAACCAAATCCACATCGAAGCTACTGCGACACAAACACACAAAAATCAGTCCAATTCCAAAAAAAAACACATATTCAAGTGAGTTAAAGTGGTGAATTGTTTCTTACCAACAATCAAGTTTTGGAAATGAAGAGAATTGAGAAGGGGACCACAAGTGGAATAAGGACAAAACTCCCCAGACATCCTCTGTACGAACAAACCTCTCCACTACACAGCAGGAAACACAACAGAGGAAAGAGACGGGTCATATATAAAAGAGGGATTACTATTCACAAGAACCCTAAGTTTGGAGAGGAGCCGTTATTGTTCACTAAGAGAAAAAAAGGAGTCAATGGCAAGGAGAAAAGAAAACCATAGTTTTTCTTGGTGGTGAAGAACGGACAAGAAGATCAAAGAACGGTTCAGACAAAACCTTACCTACATCCGTCGGTCAATCTCGCCGCAACCGGTTAGTTTCCTTTTCGAGTTTCTATTTCCATTTCTCCGTTTTAGCTTCGTTAAAGCTTCCATTTTCTTGGTTATCTTTCTGTAAAATTTTGATGTTCAAATGGAAAGAAAAATGATCGTTGGACTAAGATGAATATGTTTACAAGAACCTACTACTGCTACTGTTATTTTTGTTATTTAATTATATTCAGCGCCTTTTTATTATATTTATAGTAATGCCCTAGGTCCAGGCAGAAATGTTGGTTGGTAAACCCTAGGTCCAGGGTTTGATCCCTGGGTTCTAACATTTCTTGTTTTTTAATATACTTTCCATTTCCTACTAGTTTTTATTATTATTACCATTTTTATTATTTTTAAACCTTTTATGATTTTTTTTTTCTTTCTCTTTTTTAGACACTTGTTGATTTTAATGTTTGTCCTTGATTTATTGTTTAAACATCGATTTTTAATTTATGGATTTGGCAATTTTCTTGTTATTTATCCATGATTATTTTTATCGATATATTGATAGTATTTCTCCGCGTTTTGATTAATCGCATATTGTCGCACCTCGAAAAAAATGGGGATACGACTACAAAGCGAAGCGCGATCGCACGCTCGCAATGATGGACTAAACAGAGTCGCCACCGAACTTTATTTATTCCTAAAAAGGAAAGGGGAAATATCGATAAAACCCAAGACAAACGAAAGGATAAGATATGGTCATCGCAACCAATATCCGGGTTCGGGAGTCGATTACGCAAGGGGAAGGTATTAGCACCCCTCACGTCCGTTGTACTCAACGGGAACCATTAGGTCAGTTGTGTGCATTAATGTTAGTTTGAAATGTTAGGCTTTTCGAATTATTAGGTGGGAAAGAATAAATAGAATCAAAAGAAAAGAGAAGATGTTTTTGGATTTTTTTTTAACGAAGGACTAAACCTAAGCTTTTTATTAGTGGGCCTGACAAGATTTACAAATCCTGCTCCTACGTATCTCAAAAGAGAAATCAAGGCTTACGTAGTTCTGGGTAGAAAAATGTTTGTTTGTTGGTCGATTTTAGCGAAAGCTATATTGTATTAATCGACGAAAACATTGTTTTACCCAAAACAGATGAGGAGTGGACGCATACCACACATCGAACGGATTTATAGATCTACATTCGGAAAAGCGTCATTTATCTCTACTCAACAATCGTGGCCGAAACATTGTTTTGTATCACTTAAGACAACATATCTTTCGTTTATGAAAAAGGTTTTTGACTAGTCGCACGACGGCGAGAAAAAGTTTGATTGGTTGGATGTATTTTGAGTGATGGCGAGAACTTGGATGAGCGAGATATACATCTCGAATCCTAGCCTCAGGAGTGCACGGCATACGCCATGTTCCATTTCCATCTTTATTGAAAAAGTATCAAGTTAGGAATTAGGTATTTTAGAATTTGATTGAGAAAGGGTTTGAAGAAACCGCATTGACAATTTTTAGGCGATGGCGAGAGTTGAGATTGGCGAGGCATACGTCTCGAATCTTAACCTCAGGAGTGCATGATATACATCATGTTCCATTTCCACCTTTATTGAGAAAAGTGTTTAATAAAAATTAGGTATTTTGAGTTTTTGTTATAAAAATGACTTGACACTAGATCAAGCCTTTGATGAACGATTGAGAAAGATTTGGATAATTGTTTGAGAGGAAACAAAGTGGATAAATTTGGATGATGGCGAGAGTTAAGATCGGCGAGGCATACGTCTCGAATCTTAACCTCAGGAGTGCATGATATACATCATGTTCCATTTCCATCTTTATTGAAAAAGTCTTGAATATGAATTAATATTTTTGAGTTTTTATTATGAAAAATGGCTTGACGTTGGATCAAGCATTTGATGAGGTTTTGAAATGGGATGGAATAGGAGGGAGAAATGAGTTGGTTCATTTATTGAGAAAAAGCTCGATGTTGGATCGAGTCACATTTTTTTGTATTTTTGAAATTTGTTGATTTTATTCTTATATTAGCATCTAACTAAACAAACAAGCAATAGAGAAATAAAAAGTACAAAATTATTACACATTGGGGAAGTGGGGTACATTTGTCAAATGGGGATTAAAAAATCATGACATAAATAAAATCGGGCCCAAACAAATAATGCATGAGTGTAAGTGCAAGGGAACCGGCTCATTGTAAGAAAGCCCAAGAGTAAGCTATGTGAGGTTGATGGCGATGCTTAAAAAGCAATCGACTTACAAGGGTGTGAAAAAGGGGGGGCTCGATATTAAATCGAGAAAATATGATTTTTTTTTGTTTTAGAAATGGTTTTGCATGTATGATGAAATTAATAAAGAAACATGGACATACAAAAAAATTACAAGAAACAAAATACTAAGAGACAATAAAATAATAAAAATTAGAAGCTAAAAGAAAATGAAATACTAAAAAACTAAAGAAAAAAAATGAAATACTAAAAAAAATTACGTATGAGTATCGAACCCACTCCCCCTAAGACTATGGAACTACCCCCTCTCCACCAAGCCACTTAACAACTAACTATTATTTCAGTACTAATCTAAATATACAAACTAAAGTAAATTAAAAAGAAAGAATTAAAATAAAAACTAAAATGAAAGAAAACTGTTGGCCTACCGGTAATTAAACCCAGCCGCATGGCTGTTGGGTTTAAGAGACTGGATGAGTTGGGAATAGTAAAAAAAAGAAACATGGGAAAATACCAACGTTAATATCTACTGTAAATACCAACGTTAATGTCACTTAAATGGAGTTAAATGATTTTTAAACATTCCTTAAGTTAAATAATAAAAAGAAAAGACAATGAAAGAACTGGTGTTCGATGAACATGAACTCTTCCTTTCTCAAACTCTCTACCACTCTCATTCTGTATCACACGTCTCTCATGAACCCGTCTCTCTCAATCGCGTCTTTAATCGCTCTCCACGTCCCTCAACGTTCGCCCAAAAAATCTCTCAAACGCGTCTCTCTCGTCTCTCTCACGCTATCAAACTCTTAAAAAAACTTAAGAGGAAAGATTCTGAAGGGAAGTGAATCACGAAATGCAATAGAGGTCGGAGATGAAGACTCACCACTTGCAATGGGATTGACCAACAAGCTTTGACGACCAGGTAAAGCGGCCTCTTCAATCCCTCCGAGCGCTCTCTTTCTTTTATTTCGTTAGGTTTTTTTTGAACTGTAGCCGCAAAGATCTTCTAGGGTTTCTTCTTCGCTGCTCTCTCTAACCTTTTTCAATTTTTCGTCTCTGATTGATTAGGGTTTTTTTCGAATCGACCTCCTCCCCCTCCTCTCTCTCACTCGCTTCCTTTTATGCTGCGGATTAGGGTTTCAGTTGGTGTGACTGGCTTTCAAAGGAGAAAGCTTCCAGTATTGCTTTTGCTGCTCAGAGTTGGAGTTCAACCTGTTTGGTGATAGGTTCGGAAAGGTAATCTGCACTCTTGCTTTCTTCTTCGCTTTTTTGTCTCAATTCCGATTCGGGAACTTTTTGGAATTTTACTGCTTGACAGTTATTAATCCTATTCTTTTTACTGCAGCGACTTAGAGGGAGCATTGATTGATTTTTTTTTTTTAACTGCCTGTGACCATGTGAAGGAATTCGTGACTTTCGTCTAAGTAAAGCAGTATCCATAATACTTCCAGCCGGTAGACCATCAACGAAAGAAGTCTTGAAGATGTTGATCGGTTGCAGAGATCCGCGGGCCAAAGCAAGGACGATCGTTGGTATCTATGATGATGCTCCACTTTTTGTGAATTCTTCAGTCAATGGCCCCCATCAACCACAAGAACTTCCCAAGAAAACTCCCCGAAAATGAGGATAGTCGGCAAGAACCCTTTCAATGAGGTTAAAAGCACATTAATCTTATAGGCTTCTGTTTTCTTATTCAGTCCGCTTTGATCACTTGCAAGCCATTCAACTGTCGAATTATAACTCTTGCTTTTGCACAACCATGATATTGAACCACATTCACATCTGGAGCCCAAAGCGCAAACTCAGTGAGCCAATTGCCCATCCGTACCCATTGTCATCAGCCACGCCGGTAACAAAAGCTCTTTTACCTTTCAAATTAATTGGTAATATTGGAATTGGGCTTGTTTTCACGGTTTTGCCTGGCCCTTTGTTGTTTGTTGCAGGTTTTGAAGTCTGTTCGAAAAATCTTCTAGATAAGATCGTCGGTGGCAGCGTCGACGAATATTGTTGCTTCATCACGTACAAGTATTTTTGACTGCTTCAATAGAGTTCGGCCAAGAGAAACAAGTTGCCGTTGCCCTACACTCTAATTGTCTCCATCTGCTTTTTTCTATGTTCAAATTGTGGAGAAAATTGCATCTGATGTTGCCCTTGCATCTGACCCGTTTCTTGCATTGCAGGTATTGATGTGGGCTTGTTTTGGCGCAGGAGGCTGGACAGGTGGTTTTGGTTGTCTTGCATAGCCATTGCAGTCATAAATGCCGGTGTCTTGGAAATTGATGCGACTGGAGAGTGCAGCTGCTAAGTTTTCCAAATCTTCCCTTGTATGGACAGCACTTAGGGACACTCGCAGCCCGCATGAGTTAGGAGGCACTATTGGTGGATATTATTATGGGAATTACCGCGTATGAAAGAGAACATGCAGAGCACCAAATGAAGCTACTTGAAGCTCAAAATGCTGCATCTGAAATTTCATTGGATGAGACAAATACTGATTCATAACTTCTGTATCTTGATGTTATCATTGTTGTCAAATTTGTATGGTCAGACAATTGTAACAAACTTAATGCAATTTTACGGCAGCCTGATCAAATGTGCCTTCAATCTATGTTCCGTGAGCATCATAAACAAGAGTTGTTTCTTCTAAAGACGTGTCAAGCACACAATGTGATAAAATAAGTGATGCATGTTCCACTCCCACATTTCTAAAGAAATTGGTATTAATATTTTGTAGGCATCCAAAATAACATCATGATCAAACCAACCCAAACTAGATGTTGTATTCAGCTGACGAAGAAGTTTGGCCACCGTAACACTTAATGACTCTTGAGTAGCAGACTGGCCCACATGAATGATTAATTAAATGAGCGATGCTTCCTGCTCTAGTGGCATCAAAGTCTCTTTGATGCATGCTCTCATCATTAAATAATAAAGGATGTAAAACAGATGACAAAAGAGCAACAATCGAAGCAACTCTTTGCTTGTTGTAATTTATATGTAATATCCAAGATGAATGCACCAAATTCCAAGTAAACTGTGCATCTATCACATGACTACAGGAAACAACTGCACTTGGTGTCACTTTGGCAACTAGCTCAAATAACATTCTGAGTGATCTTAGCATGGATAAAACAGGACTTCCTCCAGCATTTTCAAAGCTCTCAACGAGATCACCAAAAATGCATCTCAGAGTGTCATCTGAGAAGAAAGTGTAGTTTTCTTCCAAATGAATCCCATTTTTGAGAGCATGAGAAAGAACTGACAGCAACGATTCAGGCATGCCCACTTAATATCCAACAAAATAGCCCTTCGAGATCTTGCCAAAATTCCGGGTCCTAGGAGATCATTTGGCGCTCACGAAAAAGGAGTACCATATTAGAGGAATAAAATCATGAGGACTAAATGATGAATGAAATGATGATACGAATATCAGGGTCAAAATCAGGGTGTGACAGTTGCCCCTATTTAAGTATCTTCTACTAGAGAATATGAAGTAGGACACTCTTCATATGATCATAGTGGGAGATGGTTAAATACTAAGAAGACCCGGATTTTGATCCTGAATTCCTATGACATGATGTGATATGATATGATATGACATGATATGATATGATATGGATATGCATGGATATGCATGGACGCATGATTCTTTTTTTTTGTAATTTTATCTGCTAGGGATATGATGGACCCTTGACAGGAGATGCTAACAGACAGACCAAACTGTGGGGAATGCTGATGATCTACAGGGAGACAGACAAATGGTAAGAAACAACTTGCTGGGGAAAACTGTCCCGCTTGGAGAATCAGGCACACTGGGGAGTATTCAAAATGAGGTTTGATGAACGACACTTAGAATACAACCGAATAAAGGAAAAGATGCTACAACAGGTTCATAAACGACCTGACAACGCTGGGGAAAAATCAAGGAGAAAACTCTTCAGAACAGGTTCATGTATGAACTGACACCGGAATAAGGAGGTTCAATGACACTTTCATACATGACCTGAATAGGATTAAACAAAGAATCTTCAGAGTAGGTTCAAGCATGACCGGACCCCGGAATAAAAAGGTTCAATGACAGGTTCATATAAGACCTGAATAGGATTGAACAAAGAATCTTCAGAGCAGGTTCAAGCATAACCGGACCCCGGAATAAAAAGGTTCAATGACAGGTTCATATAAGACCTGAATAGGATTGAACAAAGAATCTTCAGAGCAGGTTCAAGCATGACCGGACCCCGGAATAAAGAGGTTCAATGACAGGTTCGTACATGACCTGAATAGGATTGAACAAAGAATCTTCAGAGTAGGTTCAAGCATGACCGGACCCCGGAATAAAAAGGTTCAATGACAGGTTCATATAAGACCTGAATAGGATTGAACAAAGAATCTTCAGAGCAGGTTCAAGCATGACCGGACCCCGGAATAAAAAGGTTCAATGACAGGTTCATATAAGACCTGAATAGGATTGAACAAAGAATCTTCAGAGTAGGTTCAAGCATGACCGGACCCCGGAATAAAAAGGTTCAATGACAGGTTCGTATAAGACCTGAATAGGATTGAACAAAGAATCTTCAGAGTAGGTTCAAGCATGACCGGACCCCGGAATAAAAAGGTTCAATGACAGGTTCGTATAAGACCTGAATAGGATTGAACAAAGAATCTTCAGAGTAGGTTCAAGCATGAACGGACCCCGGAATAAAATGGTTCAATGACAGGTTCGTATAAGACCTGAATAGGATTGAACAAAGAAAGGAAAAACTCTTCAGAGCAGGTTCAAGGATGGCCTGACCCCGGAATAAAAAGGTTCAATGACAGGTTCGTATAAGACCTGAATAGGATTGAACAAAGAATCTTCAGAGTAGGTTCAAGCATGACCGGACCCCGGAATAAAAAGGTTCAATGACAGGTTCGTATAAGACCTGAATAGGATTGAACAAAGAATCTTCAGAGTAGGTTCAAGCATGAACGGACCCCGGAATAAAATGGTTCAATGACAGGTTCGTATAAGACCTGAATAGGATTGAACAAAGAAAGGAAAAACTCTTCAGAGCAGGTTCAAGGATGGCCTGACCCCGGAATAAAAAGGTTCAATGACAGGTTCGTATAAGACCTGAATAGGATTGAACAAAGAATCTTCAGAGTAGGTTCAAGCATGACCGGACCCCGGAATAAAAGGGTTCAATGACAGGTTCGTACATGACCTGAATAGGATTGAACAAAGGATCTTCAGAGCAGGTTCAAGCATGACCGGACCCCGGAATAAAAAGGTTCAATGACAGGTTCGTACATGACCTGAATAGGATTGAACAAAGAATGGAAAAACTCTTCAGAGCAGGTTCAAGGATGGCCTGACCCCGGAATAAAAAGGATTGGACTTTGACCGTAAGCAATGGACTACAACCAGCTTTTAACGGATTTTGCCAACAACAATTGGACTTTGAAATGAGTTCTAGTAACAACTGAGCTTGGAATAATGCCTAGCAACAACTGATTTTTAGGAGACACCAATGAGTCTTGAAATAATTCAAGGAAAGACATAGGGGTTCTGGAACTTCGTCAGAATAAAAGTGACATGTCTGGGAATTCATCAGAGAGTAAAAGAAACAAATTCTGGAAATGCATCAGAATTACAAGTGATATTCCGGAAATACAACAGAATGCAGACACATTTGGTAATATATCAAGGAAATTCTGGAAATACATCAGAATATTGACACATCAGAGAACACCTCAGATAGATGGTGAAACATCTGGAAATACATCAGACAAGTTGTGGAAATTCATCAATAAACCAAGGAGTAATCCGGAAATTCATCGGATAATCCAAAAAGAAAATGAACCTTAATGGAAAATTTTCTAATAGGTGCCAACTGGGTTGGATTTGAAAATGACTGCAAAAACCGGATGATGGTTTAAGGGCACCAAATACATACCGGAATCAAAGGTCAAAGGATATAGGATCAACAACAAGACCTGGGTCAATGCAAAATGAGCACGAAGTACATTTCGGCCATGCATGATTTGTATTCTTTTATGCATGATATATGAATGATCATGCTATGAGAATGCTGACACTTGAGTGGACTGGGAGTTGGTAAAGGCTTTTTATGGAAGCTCATGATTCCTCAACACCGAGAACTTAACCAAATATTTTATGATAGATGTTGCCAAAGGAGGATTCTACCCAGTTTGATAGCCACAACTTAGCCAATGGATCCTTTTGGAGGATTAATGAATCGTGCTAGCATAACTTTCGGGCACTCGTCTTGAACTCAATAGTTGTTGACGTATGGCAGAATTCGTTTGAGCAGTTTGAAAGCACGAAGAAAGAAGTTCTGCCCCTCTGTGGCTCATCTTGCCCCAGTTTGTTGGGACTTTGGAGATGTTCACTTTGAAAGTGAGTTTGGAAACAACTTTCCATGAGATCACCTCGAGATGGCTTGCCCCAAGTGTTTGAAACTTGCAATGGTCTGAACTTGACTAACCAAATGTTGGAATGGTAGACTCTTGATTGATTGTCCTTTGGATAGCTGGACTCATTGAGCTCCGAGGTGGCTTGCCCCGGACTAAGTCTTGAAGCAAATTACTCTTGGCTAACTGAACCATGGAGTGATTGGACTTACTGAGCTCTGAGGTGGCTTGCCCCAGTCTGATTCTTGAAGCAGATTACTCTTGGCTAACTGAACCATGGAGTGATTGGACTTACTGAGCTCTGAGGTGGCTTGCCCCGGTCTGATTCTTGAAACAGATTACTCTTGCCTTAAGGACCCTTAGAGTGATTAGCTCGAATTAACTGATGCTCAAAGTGATTTGCCCTTGACTAGACTTCTTTCACTCCATCAAGTTCTTCAACTGTATATTGTTGGAATTTCTTTGACGCTAAGTGTTGACTTGCAAATAAGATTGTTCATTCAAAAATGGTAATTTTAATGCAGTGTTTATGCAAAAATTTGAAATCAAAATTTATTGATATGAACGGGTGAAATGCAGTGAGCGGGTCAATGATAAGAACACAATGATGATCTAGTCACTCACAGTACACAAGTTGGTGCCATCAAATGATTAACAAAAATCGTTTGGGGTCAGGTTAACACAACCTTGTTGTAGTATGCTTTCAAAATAAACCCTGCCTCAATTAGGTCTTTTAAGGGTTGTAACGTGGTCTGGTTCACGGTTTTTTTTTTTTGAAACAAAAGGGTATAAGGCTCAAAATTTATTTTTACCCACCCCTTCTTCTTGATGATCTCCAGTTCCTACGTTCAGTTAATTCAATACACGCATTCGACTTCCAAGATGGTTCGAAGGTGTGATGAGGATTCAAGACGAATTTTCTTGAAATGGCAGTCCCCTTATTTTGTTTTTGTTGAGGATTTAATGACCTCCTTTTTTTGTTTTTCTTTATCCCTTATTTTGCCTGGACCACTTCTTTGAAGCTTTCGGCCCACCGGGATGCCCTAACTTTTGCCTAAGTCATTTTGTGGTATTTGGCTTAGCGGGCTTTTTCGACTGCCATATTATTGGTGGATGAGGATCAACCAACACTAATTTTAGCTTTCCTTAACTTCTTCGACACTTCAATATGTGCGCGAAGGATAACATGTGGTTGAACCTAATTGGAGGGTGTACATATGGACGATCTTTTTGAAAGATCGAATGCACGATCAAACTATCTGAACACAACTACCCTGCCCCAGGTTAAGATTAAGGGTTTTAGATCCGAAATAAACACCAACTTCTAGGCTCAAAGTGGTTGACTAGGGATTAACTCCTTATCTCTTCAGTGTTTGGGGATTTGAAACAATGCCTTACATCATCGACAAGGTTTTACTCAAAAGCATACCACAACAATTTCAGGTGTTTCGTTTTCATCATCCTCCCTCCAATCTTTGTTAACACAACAGTTTGATAAACAAGAGTGAATGAGAGGAGAATTTTTGTTTTTTAACATAAATGAAAAACGAGTGAATACGAATGGATCGATTCAAAAGATGCATAAACATTTCGTTAATCTTACCAATTCAAATAAAACAACAATGTTTAAAAGCAAATAACAACCAACATGCAAAGAAACTACAAAAGAAGTGTTGAAACAACCAAATGATTGCCAGCTTTAGGGGATTGATTTCTTCAAACTTGAAGATTAGGATCAACCACCTTTTTGACATGATGATCTTCAAATTCTTTTATTTCAATCTCATCGTCGAACGCAGCCCTCTTGGATCCACTACTCACTTCTCCTTTCCTTTCATTGGTATAGGTCGTGACATTGGAAATCCAAGGCGGTATCTCCATGCTCTTACCAGGAAACAATGATAGCTCACTAGCCACATCCCTGACATCTTCCTTGTGGTACAAAACCTTGAGGGGTCTCAAGGGTCCTTTCCCTTTCTCATTACCTGGCCCAGAAATCAAGGTATATGTACTTGAGCCTTCCTCCTTGAGTGTTAGTGACCCTATGTCAATCAATCTTTGCAGCTTGAGTTTAAAACTCATACATTCCTCGATGGAGTGCCCCATTGTTCCAGTATGGTATTCGCACTTGATCTTCGGGTGATCTTCTTCAAAGACTAAGCTCTTCTTGTTAATCAGTTCTCGTACCAAATATTTTAGCGCACAGCAAGAATCTAGGTCATGTCCCAATGCCCCTTTATGGAATTCACACGTTGCATTTGGATTGTACCATGGTAGGTTTGGTGACACAGGCGTGAGAGCTCGAGGGGTCACCAAAGCATTCTGGATCAGTAGCGGGTAGAGCTTGCTATATGGTACCGGAATCGAGTCATTGTGATCCTGGTTCTTCTTGCTCTGATTCTGATTTTTGTTTTGAACCTGACTTCGGTGATTTTGAGGAGGAATGGCCAGAGGATGTTGATGATGACGTCTTGAGGGAGGTCCATATATTGGTAAATGAGGAGTTGCCACATAGAATTTCCCTTGACCTGGGGTAACACCAGATGGATGTGGCGTAGTAGCTCTCTTTGTTGCAGCAGCGTATATTGGGTGACCCTCTCTTCCCAACAAGACTTGCACCGTTTCCAAGACCCATCTCATTTGGCTCTTCAAAAGATTAAGTTCCCCCTTCAGTGCTTCTTGGCCTTGCCTTAGCTCGTCCATCATCTCCTGAGACATGGTTCTTTGTTCTAAACGCGTGTTAGGAATCACTTTGCTTCACGGACAAAAAATGGATGAGTTTTTGGTATTTTCGAGAAATGATATGAAATGCATGATGACAAATGCATATGCAATGGAATGTGAATGAATGCAATGCAAGCCATGCATATTTGTGTTTTTTCTTCAATACACGGGTTCAAAAGTCCGAGGTACTGACGAATCTGATTGTTTTCCAAGAATAGGTTCTCACCGGGTAAGATCTAAGGCTTTGTTACAAAGGATCCTCAGAGTCATTGATTCACAAGAATGTTTGACGCTTACGGGAAATACTTCCCGGTCGTCAACTCCATCAAGGGAATCTATTCTGGGTGAGGTTCTCGTACCGACTCTTACGAAGTATACACCTCGCGAGTCCGTACTACGCAACCATCGACTGGGTTCTAGACAGGGTACTCAGAGTCATGGATTCGAAAGACTGTTTGACGCTTACGGAAAATACTTTCCGGTCATCAACTCCATCTAGGGAATCTATTCTGAGCGAGGTTCTCGTATCGATTCTTACGAAGTATACACCTCGGGAATCCATACTACGCAACCATCATTTCTAGTTGGCCAAAGGTTTAATGTTCTAAAAGGTCCTTAGAGTCATGGACCCCTTTGAAACATCGCCGCTTACGAGGTATACACCTCGGGCGACAATATTTGCAAAAGGATCTACTCTAAGTGAGGTTCTCGTACCGACTCTTACGAAGTATACACCTCGGGAGTCCGTACTACTCAACCATCGTCCTATCTTATGTTTTTTCACTCTAGACTCGGGTGTAGAGTCCTTCCCACATGGTTTGCAATCAAATCATCCAAGTACCAACAATCACAATAGAACCAATATACAACAGATATATCAATATAATAATAAAGATAATCAAAAGCAATAAATAAGGAAAAGCCACACAATTAAACAAACAAAGGCACACAAACGTCCTAACTAGGCTTGACTCGCTTAGGGATTAGTCTGACTCCCCAGCAGAGTCGCCATCTGTCGCACCTCGAAAAAAATGGGGATACGACTACAAAGCGAAGCGCGATCGCACGCTCGCAATGATGGACTAAACAGAGTCGCCACCGAACTTTATTTATTCCTAAAAAGGAAAGGGGAAATATCGATAAAACCCAAGACAAACGAAAGGATAAGATATGGTCATCGCAACCAATATCCGGGTTCGGGAGTCGATTACGCAAGGGGAAGGTATTAGCACCCCTCACGTCCGTTGTACTCAACGGGAACCATTAGGTCAGTTGTGTGCATTAATGTTAGTTTGAAATGTTAGGCTTTTCGAATTATTATGTGGGAAAGAATAAATAGAATCAAAAGAAAAGAGAAGATGTTTTTGGATTTTTTTTTAACGAAGGACTAAACCTAAGCTTTTTATTAGTGGGCCTGACAAGATTTACAAATCCTGCTCCTACGTATCTCAAAAGAGAAATCAAGGCTTACGTAGTTCTGGGTAGAAAAATGTTTGTTTGTTGGTCGATTTTAGCGAAAGCTATATTGTATTAATCGACGAAAACATTGTTTTACCCAAAACAGATGAGGAGTGGACGCATACCACACATCGAACGGATTTATAGATCTACATTCGGAAAAGCGTCATTTATCTCTACTCAACAATCGTGGCCGAAACATTGTTTTGTATCACTTAAGACAACATATCTTTCGTTTATGAAAAAGGTTTTTGACTAGTCGCACGACGGCGAGAAAAAGTTTGATTGGTTGGATGTATTTTGAGTGATGGCGAGAACTTGGATGAGCGAGATATACATCTCGAATCCTAGCCTCAGGAGTGCACGGCATACGCCATGTTCCATTTCCATCTTTATTGAAAAAGTATCAAGTTAGGAATTAGGTATTTTAGAATTTGATTGAGAAAGGGTTTGAAGAAACCGCATTGACAATTTTTAGGCGATGGCGAGAGTTGAGATTGGCGAGGCATACGTCTCGAATCTTAACCTCAGGAGTGCATGATATACATCATGTTCCATTTCCACCTTTATTGAGAAAAGTGTTTAATAAAAATTAGGTATTTTGAGTTTTTGTTATAAAAATGACTTGACATTAGATCAAGCCTTTGATGAACGATTGAGAAAGATTTGGATAATTGTTTGAGAGGAAACAAAGTGGATAAATTTGGATGATGGCGAGAGTTAAGATCGGCGAGGCATACGTCTCGAATCTTAACCTCAGGAGTGCATGATATACATCATGTTCCATTTCCATCTTTATTGAAAAAGTCTTGAATATGAATTAATATTTTTGAGTTTTTATTATGAAAAATGGCTTGACGTTGGATCAAGCATTTGATGAGGTTTTGAAATGGGATGGAATAGGAGGGAGAAATGAGTTGGTTCGTTTATTGAGAAAAAGCTCGACGTTGGATCGAGTCACATTTTTTTGTATTTTTGAAATTTGTTGATTTTATTCTTATATTAGCATCTAACTAAACAAACAAGCAATAGAGAAATAAAAAGTACAAAATTATTACACATTGGGGAAGTGGGGTACATTTGTCAAATGGGGATTAAAAAATCATGACATAAATAAAATCGGGCCCAAACAAATAATGCATGAGTGTAAGTGCAAGGGAACCGGCTCATTGTAAGAAAGCCCAAGAGTAAGCTATGTGAGGTTGATGGCGATGCTTAAAAAGCAATCGACTTACAAGGGTGTGAAAAAGGGGGGGCTCGATATTAAATCGAGAAAATATGATTTTTTTTTGTTTTAGAAATGGTTTTGCATGTATGATGAAATTAATAAAGAAACATGGACATACAAAAAAATTACAAGAAACAAAATACTAAGAGACAATAAAATAATAAAAATTAGAAGCTAAAAGAAAATGAAATACTAAAAAACTAAAGAAAAAAAATGAAATACTAAAAAAAATTACGTATGAGTATCGAACCCACTCCCCCTAAGACTATGGAACTACCCCCTCTCCACCAAGCCACTTAACAACTAACTATTATTTCAGTACTAATCTAAATATACAAACTAAAGTAAATTAAAAAGAAAGAATTAAAATAAAAACTAAAATGAAAGAAAACTGTTGGCCTACCGGTAATTAAACCCAGCCGCATGGCTGTTGGGTTTAAGAGACTGGATGAGTTGGGAATAGTAAAAAAAAGAAACATGGGAAAATACCAACGTTAATATCTACTGTAAATACCAACGTTAATGTCACTTAAATGGAGTTAAATGATTTTTAAACATTCCTTAAGTTAAATAATAAAAAGAAAAGACAATGAAAGAACTGGTGTTCGATGAACATGAACTCTTCCTTTCTCAAACTCTCTACCACTCTCATTCTGTATCACACGTCTCTCATGAACCCGTCTCTCTCAATCGCGTCTTTAATCGCTCTCCACGTCCCTCAACGTTCGCCCAAAAAATCTCTCAAACGCGTCTCTCTCGTCTCTCTCACGCTATCAAACTCTTAAAAAAACTTAAGAGGAAAGATTCTGAAGGGAAGTGAATCACGAAATGCAATAGAGGTCGGAGATGAAGACTCACCACTTGCAATGGGATTGACCAACAAGCTTTGACGACCAGGTAAAGCGGCCTCTTCAATCCCTCCGAGCGCTCTCTTTCTTTTATTTCGTTAGGTTTTTTTTGAACTGTAGCCGCAAAGATCTTCTAGGGTTTCTTCTTCGCTGCTCTCTCTAACCTTTTTCAATTTTTCGTCTCTGATTGATTAGGGTTTTTTTCGAATCGACCTCCTCCCCCTCCTCTCTCTCACTCGCTTCCTTTTATGCTGCGGATTAGGGTTTCAGTTGGTGTGACTGGCTTTCAAAGGAGAAAGCTTCCAGTATTGCTTTTGCTGCTCAGAGTTGGAGTTCAACCTGTTTGGTGATAGGTTCGGAAAGGTAATCTGCACTCTTGCTTTCTTCTTCGCTTTTTTGTCTCAATTCCGATTCGGGAACTTTTTGGAATTTTACTGCTTGACAGTTATTAATCCTATTCTTTTTACTGCAGCGACTTAGAGGGAGCATTGATTGATTTTTTTTTTTAACTGCCTGTGACCATGTGAAGGAATTCGTGACTTTCGTCTAAGTAAAGCAGTATCCATAATACTTCCAGCCGGTAGACCATCAACGAAAGAAGTCTTGAAGATGTTGATCGGTTGCAGAGATCCGCGGGCCAAAGCAAGGACGATCGTTGGTATCTATGATGATGCTCCACTTTTTGTGAATTCTTCAGTCAATGGCCCCCATCAACCACAAGAACTTCCCAAGAAAACTCCCCGAAAATGAGGATAGTCGGCAAGAACCCTTTCAATGAGGTTAAAAGCACATTAATCTTATAGGCTTCTGTTTTCTTATTCAGTCCGCTTTGATCACTTGCAAGCCATTCAACTGTCGAATTATAACTCTTGCTTTTGCACAACCATGATATTGAACCACATTCACATCTGGAGCCCAAAGCGCAAACTCAGTGAGCCAATTGCCCATCCGTACCCATTGTCATCAGCCACGCCGGTAACAAAAGCTCTTTTACCTTTCAAATTAATTGGTAATATTGGAATTGGGCTTGTTTTCACGGTTTTGCCTGGCCCTTTGTTGTTTGTTGCAGGTTTTGAAGTCTGTTCGAAAAATCTTCTAGATAAGATCGTCGGTGGCAGCGTCGACGGATATTGTTGCTTCATCACGTACAAGTATTTTTGACTGCTTCAATAGAGTTCGGCCAAGAGAAACAAGTTGCCGTTGCCCTACACTCTAATTGTCTCCATCTGCTTTTTTCTATGTTCAAATTGTGGAGAAAATTGCATCTGATGTTGCCCTTGCATCTGACCCGTTTCTTGCATTGCAGGTATTGATGTGGGCTTGTTTTGGCGCAGGAGGCTGGACAGGTGGTTTTGGTTGTCTTGCATAGCCATTGCAGTCATAAATGCCGGTGTCTTGGAAATTGATGCGACTGGAGAGTGCAGCTGCTAAGTTTTCCAAATCTTCCCTTGTATGGACAGCACTTAGGGACACTCGCAGCCCGCATGAGTTAGGAGGCACTATTGGTGGATATTATTATGGGAATTACCGCGTATGAAAGAGAACATGCAGAGCACCAAATGAAGCTACTTGAAGCTCAAAATGCTGCATCTGAAATTTCATTGGATGAGACAAATACTGATTCATAACTTCTGTATCTTGATGTTATCATTGTTGTCAAATTTGTATGGTCAGACAATTGTAACAAACTTAATGCAATTTTACGGCAGCCTGATCAAATGTGCCTTCAATCTATGTTCCGTGAGCATCATAAACAAGAGTTGTTTCTTCTAAAGACGTGTCAAGCACACAATGTGATAAAATAAGTGATGCATGTTCCACTCCCACATTTCTAAAGAAATTGGTATTAATATTTTGTAGGCATCCAAAATAACATCATGATCAAACCAACCCAAACTAGATGTTGTATTCAGCTGACGAAGAAGTTTGGCCACCGTAACACTTAATGACTCTTGAGTAGCAGACTGGCCCACATGAATGATTAATTAAATGAGCGATGCTTCCTGCTCTAGTGGCATCAAAGTCTCTTTGATGCATGCTCTCATCATTAAATAATAAAGGATGTAAAACAGATGACAAAAGAGCAACAATCGAAGCAACTCTTTGCTTGTTGTAATTTATATGTAATATCCAAGATGAATGCACCAAATTCCAAGTAAACTGTGCATCTATCACATGACTACAGGAAACAACTGCACTTGGTGTCACTTTGGCAACTAGCTCAAATAACATTCTGAGTGATCTTAGCATGGATAAAACAGGACTTCCTCCAGCATTTTCAAAGCTCTCAACGAGATCACCAAAAATGCATCTCAGAGTGTCATCTGAGAAGAAAGTGTAGTTTTCTTCCAAATGAATCCCATTTTTGAGAGCATGAGAAAGAACTGACAGCAACGATTCAGGCATGCCCACTTAATATCCAACAAAATAGCCCTTCGAGATCTTGCCAAAATTCCGGGTCCTAGGAGATCATTTGGCGCTCAGGAAAAAGGAGTACCATATTAGAGGAATAAAATCATGAGGACTAAATGATGAATGAAATGATGATACGAATATCAGGGTCAAAATCAGGGTGTGACACATATGACATTTCAATTATTGTCAACATGCGCAAACCGACTTTGAGCACATTATTTAGGTTTTGTGTATCCTTCAATTCCCATCCGTACAAATCCCGATTTTACCTTTTTTCGATTTAATTTTGAAGTGTTTTATAAATATAACTTATTGTGTTATTTATTTTCTTCACATGGCTTACTCTTAGGCCTTCTTACAAAGAGACATTTATCTTGCACTTACACTCATACATCACATTGTTTGTTGTTTGGGCCCGATTTAATTATTTCATTACTTTGAATCCCCATTTGACAAAATGTACCCCCACTCCCCTGGCATGTAATAATTTTACTGTTTTATTTCTTTATTGCTTGACTGTTTAGCTAGCTACTAACACAAGAATAAAATCAACCATTTCCAAAAGACCAAAAATAAGACTCGATCCAACGTCGAGTATTTTCTCAATAAACAATTCAATCCATTTCTTCCTCCCATTCTATTCCATTTCTTTCAAAACTTCATCAAATGCTTGATCCAACGTCAAGCCATTTTTCATAATCAAAAACAAACTTAATTCATATTTAAAGACCTTTTCAATAAAGGTTGAAATGGAACATGGTGGATACCACACACTCTTGAGATTAGGGTTCGAGATGGATGTCTCGCCTATCCTAGCTCTCGCCATCATCCAAACTTATCTATTCTGTTTCTCTCAGACATTCATTCAAAAATTTCTCTTAAACGTCCATCAATGCTTGATCCAGCATGAAGCCGTTTTCATAATAAAACTGAAAAATACTTAATTCCTATCTAAAGACTTTTCAATAAAGATGGAAATGGAACGTGGTGGATACCACGCACTTCTGAGATTAAGATTCGAGGTGGATGCCTCGCCTATCTTAGTTCTCGCTATCATTTAAAATTGTCAATGCGGTTTCTTCAAACCCTTTCTGAATCAAACCTCAAAAACACTTAATTCTTATTAAACTTTTTTGCAAATAAGATGGAAATGGAACGTGGTGGATACCACGCCCTCCTGAGACTAAGATTCGAGATGGATGTCTCGCCCATCCAAGTTCTCGCCATTATTCAAAACACATCAAACCAATCAATTTCTTTTCTCGCCGCCGTGCGATTGACTCTCAAACCTTTTCTCGCCACCGTGCGATTGACCCTTCAAACCTTTTCTCAAACGAAAGGTACTTTGTTTCAAAATAATGCAAGGCAATGTTTCTCCACCTGTTTTGGGTAGTCCAACAATGTTTCCGTCGATTTGACACAAAGTAGCTTTCGCTAAAATCGACCAACAAACAAACATTTTTCTACCCAGAACTACGTAAGCCTTGATTTCTCTGTTGAGATACGTAGGAGCAGGATTTGTAAATCTTGTCAGGCCCACTAATAAAAAACTTAGGTTTAGTATTTCGTTAAAAAATTCAAAAAACATTCTCCTCTCTTCTATTCTTTCTTTCCCATCTAATAACTTAAAGCCTAACATTTCAACTAACACTAATGCGCACAACTTACCTAATGGTTCCCGTTGAGTACAACGGACGTGAGGGGTGTTAATACCTTCCCCTCGCGTAATCGACTCCCGAACCATGATTTGGTTGCGACGACCATAAACATTGTCGTTCTTTCTTGGGTTTTATCGATATTTCCCCTTTCCTTTTTAGGAATAAATAAAGTTCAGTGGCGACTCTGTTCAGTCCATCATTGTGATCGTGCGATTGCGTTTCAATAGGTCGTATCCCCATAAACCGAGGTACGACAATTGCATGCTTGCATGGGCGTGTGATAGGCCCATCAAGTGATGTATTCAGATCCAAAATTTCTTGAGAATCATACTGAAATCATGTCATGTAGCCATGCATTTGAGTTTGAAATATGAAGTTGAAAATCATCCAATTGGTGCCTTGAAAAGAACTGATGCGCATGTCCTTCATTCTTTGTCCAAATGAGGTGATCTTGGACTTTTTAAAAAGGTCAGATCAAGGGAAAGAAATTTCATGTTGAACACGTTTACATTTGAATGTTGGATCTTGATGAATTTTGAGGTGGAAGTTTGGAAAATCAAACATGTTTAAAAAATTTCTAAGTACTAAGTCAAATGTTCACTTCTTCCACCTTGAATAACCTTTTCTATGGGCTTCAAATGGAAAAAGTTCCTTCATAAAAGTTGTAGATATTTAAAATGTATTCCATTTGGTCATAAATTTGACCTAATTTGGATTTGGCGTGAAGGAGTTATGCATTTTAGAAGTTGAGGAAAATCACTTGTTCAATGGTAATGACCCAAAATGACCTATAATGTTTCCTATTGGCACATGCATTTGAAAGTTGAATTTTAAATTATTCCAAACATCAAAGTTGAAAAGGACATCTTCAATGTTATCATAAAACTTTAATGGCTTTAATCTCATAAAAATTGAGCAAGTTATGGTCTTTGGAAGTTGACCTCCTAACAAGGGTTCAAACAAAATGACCTATAATCTTTGACCATAAAAAATTCCTTTCTAAGAAAAAATAGCTCTTGACTTCAACATGAAATTTTTTTGGAATTGTAGGAGATAGGGTCTAGGGAACCCCGGTTTTGACTAGTTTACTTTCTCTGGTCAACCACCCTGAACCAACTTGCTAACTTTACGTTATTTTCATCTTTAGGACTCGTGGAGGATCATATATGAGTAATATGATGTAATATGAAGTATCCATTGAAATATTTGATCAAATGTTGAAGAAACTTTTTGAGTAAGTCACATAAGATACCTAAATGAATTAGGGTTTCCAAGGCAAACAATCTTAAAACTCTTGATGATTTCTTGATCAAAATGATATGTGAAGATCATGGGGACCCATATATGATGTCTAGAGTCAATGTAAACCATATCTTGATTGATCTTCTTGCATTGAGGGTCTTAAACCCTATATATGAGCTTGATGGAGCATGGGCGAACTCACACACTACCTACAAAAGCAACAAAATATACATGGACATATTTTTTGATATTTTGGCTAGTAAATAATGAAAAACAAAGTATGGTACAATCAAATGTGCTCGGTGACCTCTCCCAATGTAAAACCAATGAATGAGGGGTAAGGAAGATACCAAGGTGTGATCACAATGCCAATGCATATGATGAGATAACATGAGGGATCTTTGGGTCAAAATTGGGGTCTTACAACTGCCCCTATTTAAGGAAATTCTAATTGAGGATGTGTAGTTTAAAATCTTCGTATCAACTCAGTAAAATGGACTTAAATATCAACATATAGAAAAAAAACTTTGGTCCCTTAGAGACCTCATGATGCATATGATATGAATGTTAAAACTAATCTTAGTGGGGAAAATATTGCCATAAAGGAAAAGAATCTGGAGAGACTGAAAGTCCACAGGAGCATATTGCATTCCATAAGGAAAACACACTGGGGAGACAGAGACTCTAAGGATGAACAACTGTGTGTAGGCCAGGCTACGACTTGAAAACTATTGGAGACTCGATGGAAATTTCCATGGAAATAACTCAATGAAAAGACTTGGTTGTGGATAAGGGAAATCTATAGGGAAACAAGTAAATCGGGACAAAGCTGGAATACCTGAATCAAACTCAACTGGGGAAGAATGATCTTCAACAGATGAGTACCAGAAATATATTATCTATTACCAGCTACTAGGTAGGAAGATAATATACTCTGATAGAGGGACATCCGTTACCGATTAGGGTAAACATGTCAAGGATGACTCGCTGAGAAAAAGAAGGTGTATTCATTACCGGTTACTAGGTAAGAATGACCTACTGGGAAAAATAGGATTTATAACTACCTGTTACTGCGCAGAAGACCAAAGAGAGTATATCTGCCACTGGTTAAAGTGAACAAATCCGGGATAAACTCAAAAGGAAGAATATTTGTCATCAGTTAGGATGAACATATCAAGGATAGATTTCCGGGGAAAAATAGGAATTATATCTACCAGTTACTAGATAGAATACCAAAAAGAGAATATATGTCACTGGTTAGGGTGAACATATCAAGGATAGACTCTGCAGGGGAAAGTTAGATTTATAACTACCTGTTACTGGGTAGAATACCACAAAGGGAGAAAAGTTGTCATTAGTTATGATGAACATATCAAGGATTAACTCTGAGGGGAGAAGTCAGATTTATATCTATCGGTTACTGGATAGAATACCGAAAAGAGGAGAAAATTTGTCATCAGTTAAGATGAACATATCAAGGATTAACTCTCTAGGGGGTGAAATAGGGATTACAACTACCTTTTTATTGGGTAGAAAACCATAAAGGGAGAATATCTGTCATCGATTAGGATGAAGATATCAAGGATGGGCTGCCTGGGGAAATGTCAAAATGAACACGCTAGGGAAAACAAAGGAAGTAAATTACATTTACCGGGTATTGGGAAAATGTAAAGTACTCAAATTTTGAGAAGAATATTACCAGTTACTCAGTAATAGACTCTCAGGGGACCAAAACATACATCTAGGTAATAACTAGAAAGAAACGGTCAAACAAAGACTTGACCCAATGAGGATATAACTCAAGAGGAGTGGTTCCATCCAGATAATTGACCGGGGAGGAAACTGAAACAATAATCATCCATGAGGAAATAACTAAGTGGGGAAATGAGGTTAAATTCTTTCTGCTTAATGGGCTGACACTCTACTATTGAGAGAGGACAGACACACCAAACCTGTATAGGGAAATAGTATCACTGTAGCAGGGGATCAGAAATAAGGAATCAAATGTAATAAAGATGCATAATGAAATATATGATGCTGTGTTTTATGCATGAATATGTATATGTTTGATGATTATGCTGACAAAACTAGCATAGAGGATACAAATATCACAAATTTGAATCACCACTACAATACTCGACTAATATCAACAAGATGGAAACACCGAATGGAGAAAAGATGTTGGGGATGAACACCAATCATCTAGCTCTGAATAATTCAATCCTGGTTGGGGAAGGAGAAAATATCTACTGAGGATCTAAAGTGTCAACTCTACGAGGAATGTTAGGTCAACATCATATTAAATGGGAGACAACCTCGCAGAGGACCAAATCAAATACTGTTCAAAATTCACACGGTCGTATTTGAGGTTGAACACCGCGGGGAAGAACAAGAGATAAAACTCTGCACAGAGGATCTAGTTAAATTGCTCAGGATGCGAGCCTACAACTCAGCTGGGAAAATGGTTTTCAAAAGGGACCGACCACCAGTTCAACTCTATTGGGGACAAATGATGAATCGTTGGGAATTATCAACATACCAACTGCTTGGGGAAGACAAACGAGGCTCCGCATTGTCAAGACTTACCTTTTTTCAAACTGCTGTTGATATTCCTTACTGAAATTAATTGTTTTTAAAGTAATTATTTTTATTATTTAAGAAAAATTATTTTTATTTATTAATTTAATTCAAAATTATCATCATCAAAATTCAATTTTATTTAGCTAAAATAAATAAGAGTAGAAACAATTGGATAAAAGCTCAACTTTATTTAATAGGATGGTAATCTGTAAATGACAAGACCCCATAGTTCTTTACAAAATTTGAAAATGGTAATTTACATGGAAAAGGGATACATTGAATACAATGATCACTACTCTTCCTACCAACTTCAATATTCGTTGTGCTCTTGGCTTTGGTTGAGAATGATGAATCCGAACCAAATGACTTGCTCAAAACTACTCCAATGAGACGCTCATTTTTGCCTAAGCCGCCCTTTCAGGTTTTCAACTTAACGAGCTATTCTTTTCTTTTTAGGCGAAGTATTTCTTGACTGCATCGACATTTATAGGATGAGTGAACTCTTTGCCATCCATAGTTGTAAGAATCAAAGCACCGCCTAAAAAGGTTCTCTTCACAACATATGGGCCTTCATAATTAGGAGTCCATTTGCCTCTAGCATCAGGTTGAAAAGATAGAATCTTCTTGAGCACAAGGTCCCCTCTCTAAACACACGATGCCTAACCTTTTTATCAAATGTCTTCTTCATTCTCTACTGATATAACTGACCATGACACATGGCAGTCAATCTTTTCTCTTCAATTAAATTCAACTGGTTATATCTGGTCTGGCACCATTTAGCTTCAGTCAACTTGCCTTCTATCAAGACATGCGATGATGGGATCTCAACCTCTACTAGGAGGACAACTTCCATGCCATAAATAAGAGAGAAATCGGTTGCCCCTATTGAAGTGAGGACGTATGTACGGTACCCATTTAAAGCAAATGGGAGCATCTCATGACAATCTTTGTAGGTTACAACCATCTTCTAAATGATCTTCTTGATGTTCTTATTTGCAGCTTCAATAACCCCTTCATCTTAGGTCTGTAGGGAGAAGAATTATGGTGTGCAATATTGAAGTCTTTGCAAAGAGGTTCCACCATATTATTGTTCAAGTTTGATCCATTGTCAGTAATGATCTTACTTGGCACACCATAACGACATATAATTTGATTCTTGATAAACCTTACAACAACTTGCTTGGTTACGTTTGTATACGACGCCACTTCAACCCACTTTGTGAAGTAATCAATAGCCACCAAAATGAAATGATGTCCATTTGAAGCTTTGGGCTCAATCATGCAAATCATATCAATTCCCCACATGGATAAGGCCCATGGAGAGGAAATGACGTTCAACAGTGTCAGAAAAATATGAATCTTATCTGCATAAATTTAACATTTGTGGCATTTCTTCACAAACTTCCAACAATCAGAATTTGTTTATATATGTTGTTATTTAAGTCCATTCTACTGAGTCGATACGAAGATTTTAACCTTCACATCCTCAGTTAGAATTTCCTTAAACAGTGGAAGCTGTAAGACCCTAATTTTGACCCTAAGATCCCTCATGTTATCTCATCATATGCATTAGCTTTGGGATAACACATTGGCATCCTCCTCACTCTACATTCATCGGGTTTCCATTAGGAGAGATCACTGATCGAAAAAATAGCAAGTGTACTATTTTTACCGATGTAGTAATAAGGAGTTTTATTTCCAAGTATCGATCTCAGGGATTGCGTAGGAAATACTTATTTAACTTTGATTCTATCAGAACAAAAATATAATGGTTTGGTTGTTTTAGGAATTTCGGCAATAAAAACAAAAGACAGTAAGATATAATTGATTAATATAAAATATGCTAGGGGAAGTGGTTGACTTAACCAAGTATGAATTCAGTCAAGATTTCCTTAATACGTATGAAACATTCAATTACCTAACCTCAGAATGTTCTTCCTTAAGTCCTTAAGGAAGAAACTATTAAACTACCAATTCTTACTCAAATGTCCATTCAATTAATCATTGGTTTTAATCATAAACAATATCAAAGTTTGCGGTGGTTTACAAAAGTTACTAGTCCTAGATGATGCAATCATAAACCTAATTGTGTGAAAACCCTAACAATCACAATCCTGTTATTGATAGTCATAGATCAATTTGTATTTGTCTGATACAAAAGCATAATAACATCACACAATTGAATTGAAATAAGTAACATAGTAATAAGGAAATCATTTGTTCAAATTCATAACATCCGATCAAATCAGGACCACCCCCCTAACATAGGGGGTTTAGCCTCTCATAGTAGTAAACGAAATCATAGTATGAAAATTAGACATTACAAAGAACTAGGAGATTTGGATCTTCAATGGTCGGAACCCTTGAATCTCGCCGTCTTCAAATCCTCCGTAGTAGCTATCTTCTCAATGTCGTGTTTTCTTTCGTACGTCAAAAAGTGTTTTCTCCTTTCCCTTCCAAGCCTTCTAATAGCTTCAGATGAATCTCCTCCCAGCAAAAGGTCCAAACTACCCTTAATGAGCAGAATAGGTTCACAAAGCACAAGTTTAGGTTCCCAAGCCGCGTCCAACAACATGGGTCATGTGTGTACACACGGGTGCTCGTGTGTGCTCTCCAAAATGATTATTTTCAGATTAAGTTACAGGGGCGTCAACACGGGCCTGTTCCTACACACGGGTGCCCGTGTTAACTCTCTGTTTTTCTGCCTGACCAACAACACGGGCAGTGTTGTGGCACACGGGTGCCCGTGTTGAACTGCTGTATTTTCATATTTTTGCCTTTCTGAGTATCCCTAACTCCACTATTAGTGCTTTTAAACCTGTGCAACGGCCTGTAACAATAACACTACCAAAACGAAGCGTAAAAGAGACCTTTTTGACATAAACATGTAATAGAATGAAATGCGATACCAAACTAATAAAACATGATAAATGACTCTGAAACAACTATAAACAAACACAGATCTTACCAAAGTGATGATAATATGTCGGATTAATGGTGGGAATTTAATGGAAATGGTGACCGATCAATCACCAAGCACTTTTTTATTGTATAATACTTTGTTTTCTTTATTTATTTACTAACCAAAATTCCAAAAATATATCAATGTATAGTTTGTTACTTTTGTAGGTAGTGTGTATGATCACCTATGTTCTATCAAGCTCATATTTAGGATTTAAGACCATCAATGCAAGGAGATAAATCAAGAGTGTTGGTTCTAAGTGTTGGCAGCAACTTTTGTAAAACAAAGAGTGTTCACAAGATGTTGCATGTGATGTCTTAACATAAGATATCTATGTACCTGCTGGAGTTTAAAAACATAATTATGCAAGATTATTTCAGGATGTCATATACGATGTCATGACATCTGATATTATGTACCTGCTGGAAATTATAAATGGAATTATTCAGGATTGTTCCAGGATGTCAGACCCGATGTCATGACATCCTGTACACAGAACATTCAGGGTGAATGTTATGTGTTATGTGATTGCGCATTTAATGGAAATCTATGTATGATTGAAGATCTGATTTGCAGGCGCATTCAATCATTAATTACAACTTGATTTACTTATTTTCCAAAGAGATCTAACCAACTATCATGAGAAGATTTAATTGGAAAATAGTTTTAGGGTTTTCAAGATGTCCAAGCCCAGCTGAATGCTTCTATAAATAGGACATAGAAAACCTGATTTGATACACAACCAATACTTAGCAAAATATTGAGAGAATATCAGGGTTTGTGTCTTGTTTAGTCGTGAGACTTGTAAGCCATTCAATTCATCCATAGATGATTGAATTGGTCTGATTTGTGAGTTGTAATTTATCACTCTAAGCTTGTAAGCAAGAGTGTGTGTCTACTTGATCGAAGCTGTTAAGCAAGATCAAGTGTGTGTCTACTTGATCAAAGATGTTAAGCAAGATCAAGTGTGTGTCTACTTGATTGAAACTGCTAAGTAAAGTCAAGTGTGTGTAATTGAAGAGTGTCTTCTTTTCATAAGTAATTGTTGTTTAAAATCACAGATGTGATTGAGGGGGAGTAAGTGGGTTCTCATATCTAAGAGTGCTTAGGTAGAAATCACACGGGTAGACATTAGGTGAGAAAGACTGTAACTTGTTGAAGTGTACTGAGACTCTTTGAACTGATTCTATTTAGTGGATTTCCTTCCTGGCTTGGTAGCCCCCAAACGTAGGTGAGTTGGACCGAACTGGGTTAACAATTGGTTGTGTCTCTTGCATTACTATTCTTTATCTTTATCCTGTTTGTTTTACTCAGATATTAGTGTCGTGACATTAATATGGAGAGAGATGGAGGATCTGTTCACAGGCCACCAATTTTGGATGGATCTAACTATGACTATTGGAAACCTCGAATGGTAGCTTTCCTAAAATCTCTGGATAATAAGGCTTGGAAGGTTGTGTTAACTAGCTGGGTACATCCAGTAGTTACTAAGGAAGGAGAAGCCACAACTGACAAGAAGCCTGAAGAACAATGGTCCAAGGAGGAGGATGATCTAGCCCTTGGAAATTCTAAAGCATTGAATGCCATATTCAATGGAGTAGACAAGAATATCTTCAGGTTGGTAAACAACTGTGAGGTGGCTAAATATGGTTGGGACATCCTCAAAACCACTCATGAAAAACTAGTAAGAAAAATAATCAGGTCACTCCCTAAGAGATTTGCTATGAAGGTGACAACCATAGAAGAGTCTCAAGACATCTCCAACATGAGAGTTGATGAGCTAATTGGCTCTCTCCAAACATTTGAGATGGGAATGAATGATGGTTCTGAAAATAAAACCAAAAGCATAACCTTCATGTCAAACACAAAGGAGGAAAATAGTTAGGATGTTGATGAGGATCTGGAAAATGATATAGCAATGCTGGGAAGACAGTTCAACAGACTGTTGAAAAAGATGGATGTAAGATCTAAGGTAAATGTCAAGAACATCTCATCTGACATCAGTAAATCCAACAATGCTGGAAGAAGAACAAGGTCAGATGATAAGCCCAAAGAAGGAAAAGAAGTACAGTGTTATGAATGTGATGGGCATGGACACATTAGAACTGAATATGGAACCTACCTCAAGAAGCAGAAGATGAGTCTTGCTGCCACTTGGTCTTATGAGAGTGAAACAGAAGAGTTTGTAAATCTGGTGACTGCCCTAACTGGAAGATAGGGTTCTGATGAAGACTCAAGTGATGATGAAGTAACCTTTGAATAGTTGGCCACTACCTACAGAAACTTGTGTTACAAAAGTGTAGAGGTGTGTAAACAGGTTGAAAGCCAGAAGAAGGTAATAACTCAACTTGAGAATGAGAAGGTAGAACACTTGGAAACCATCTCCAAATTAAAAACAGAAGCAGTGGTTCTGAATGCCAAGCCAGATGAAAGTCAATAAGTTGAAAGCCAAAAGAAAATGATAGTACAGTTGGAGAATGAGAAGGCAAAACATGTGGAAACCATCTCCAAGTTAAAAACTGAAGTTATGTTCTTAAATTCTAAACTAGAAGAGATGACCAAGTATGTAAGAATGTTTAACAATGGATCTGACTCCTTAGACAAGATTCTCCTAACTGGACAAATAACAGAGACAAATCCGGCATTGGGTATAATGAATCTAAGGCTGAGTGCAGTTACACTGGTTACAAACCTAAATCCAAACCTAAGTGAAGCCATATTAAAAGCAAACCTGAGATGTCACATCATATGTCACAACATTAGAAGGGAAGACAGCAGAAAGGGAAACACCAAAGATGGAGATGCCATTACTATGGAAAATTTAGCCACCTGAAGCCCTTCTGCTATAAGCTGTATGGTTATCCTATCCCTGTTCATCATCAGACTCACTATCAACCAAGACCCAAACATCACAGGCCTGTCAACAAGAAGCAATGGGTTCCTAAGACTAATGTTACAAGTCAAATAGCTCACACTCCCTTCAGAGTTTCAGCCAAAGAAGATTGGTATTTTGATAGTGGATGCTCCGGACACATGACTGGAAACAAAGACCTGCTAACTAGACTTCATCCTCATGCCATAAGCTATGTGACTTTTGGTGATTGAGCCAAGGGTGAAATCAAGGGGATAAGTAAGCTTGATTTCCCTGGAGTTCCTGAACTTGACAAGGTCCTAGTTGTTAAGGGCTTGACTGCAAATCTAATAAGCATCAGTCAACTATGTGACCAAGGTCTAAACGTTAACTTCACTAAAACTGAATGCCTGATTACTAACAAAGAAATTAAAGTGATCATGAAAGGAGCCAGGACCAAAGACAACTATTACATGTGGAGCTCTCACATTGGTTATTTCTCAAAGTGTACCTGAGTCAAAGAAAAAGGGATGAAGATGATCATATCTGCTAGAGGAACTCCCAAATTGAAGATTGATGAAAGACAAATATGTGAGAAACGTCAGACAAGGATGTCACACAAAAAACTCAGACTTGACATCACTTCCAAAGGAGAAAAGGTCATGGTGGCTTAAATAGATAGGAGGTTGGATCAGATGGTTGAACATGTTTTTAGTCATATGCAGTCTGAAGTTGGAAAGAACTTTGTTGGACTTGAGCTACAAGTCAAGCAGATGGAAGGGTCTATGTTTCAATCTCAAAGTAAATGTGCCAAGAACAATGTGAAGAAGATTGGGATGGAGAGTGAAAGGACACCTGTTCCTTTGAAAGATAAAAATGGTGTTTGTGCTATATATCAAGCTGAATATATAGCAGCTGAAAGTAGCTGCTCTCAACAGGGTTGGTTGAATATAATGTTGAATAATACAATGTCACACATGATGTCATGACATTGTACTATGACAACCTGAGTGCTACAACTATGTCCAAAAATCCTATTCAGCACAACTGGACTAAGCACTTTGATTCGTGTCATCACTTCATTAGAGAATTTGTGGAAGACAAAATCACAGCACTAAAGCATGAAATGCAATTAGCTGACAAATTTGCAAGGGTTTTAGATGATAATCAGGTTGAATTTTTAAGAGGGAAATTGGGGATTTGTAGTCATGAGAAGTTATAGCAATTAAAGTGGAGTGGAAAAGGTAATAAAAATATTGTCTGCCCACTTAAAAGAAAGTGCCACATTTATGATAAATCATTACCTAGTATTGGAACTAGTATCTATGCCATTTCCACACGCTACCTCAACACAACCATTTCCATCTTCATCCAACTTCTTAGAAAACCTCTGCTAGGGCAAATAATTTTTTTTTCAAAAGTCCAACAAAATGTCACAACATCCCTCATCATCAGGATCAAAACCCACTCACAAAGGAAGGACTCCCTCCATGGAGTTTTTGGATGAAGATATTCTGGAGGTTATCCCCCTCTCTGTTATTCCAGGTGACGTTCCTGGCCCTTCTTCCACAGTTGGAAGTAACCAAGGTAACATTCCTGATAAATCTCCTCATAAAGATAACGTGCACTTTACAGATCGTGCCATTAGGAACATAGTAACTAGGATTCTAAACAAAGGGCATGCAGTCAAGGGTGTTTCTACCCCTCTGTCTAGAAGGGACCCCTCTCTTGAGGTGGAACCCCAAGCTGAGAAAGATGATGATTCATCTAGATCATAGAAGGAAGTGGCTGCTGAGGGATTATGTTCTCTAGGTAAAACCTTGCCTAGTAAGAAACCAGTAGATGGTTCTTATGAGACTGCTAAGAATGTTATTAATCTGGAGGAAGAGAGTTCAAAGGAAGAGGATGACACCTTGGTTTATCATGTTAAACCAAGTGTTGCTAGGAAATTGAAGACCATAAAAGGGAAGACTGTGGTTGAAATGATGACAGCAAGAAAAGGTAAAAAGGTTGCTGGTGTAGGACCCTCCAAATCATGGAGTAAAGTTGAGGTTAGGAAGAGGAATGTCAGAGAGAGTTCTGACTCTGATGATGATGTCGAAGTCGATGTCCCAGATATTTCTCCTGCTAAAAGACAGAATGTTAAGAAGTCTCCAGGCAAAGTTGCAGTTGTTCACTTAGATAACATCTCTTTCCATCTAGAAGATGGTCCTGCCAAATGGAAGTTTGTCATTCAAAGGAGGGTTGCTGTTGAAAGGGAGCTAGAAAAGGAGGCTGTAGAAGTAAAGGAAGTGATGGATTTGATCAAGAGTGTTGGTCTGATGAAAAATGTTGTTGCTTTGCCCCAATGTTTTGAAGGGTTAGTAAAAGAGTTTGTTGTGAATATCCTAGAGGATATTTATGAAAAGAGTAGCAAGGAATTCTGCGAGATTTTTGTAAGAGGTAGATGTGTGAGATTCTCCCCAACCATAATCAACAAGTTCCTAGGGAGAGGAACTGAAGGAGGTGTGGATTTAGAGGCTACAGACAATGAAGTCTGTAGGACTATTACTGGTGGCCAAGTTAAGGAGTGGCCTAGTAAGAAGCACCTATCAGCTGGCAAGCTAACTGTTAAATATGCCATCTTGCATAAGATTGGTTCAGCCAACTGGGTGCCAACTAATCATATCTCACCCATCTCTATTGGTCTTGGAAGAATCATTTATGCTATTGGAACCAGGATAAACTTTGACTTTGGAAGGTTTATGTTTGATCAAATTGTTAGACATGGCTCCACTAATGCAGTAAAGTTGCCCATTGCCTTTCCATCCATCATTTGTGGAATTATCTTGAGCCAGCAACCAGGCATTCTCAACATAAGTGATATTCCCAGCAGAAGAAAGCCTCCACTATTCATTCATTACAAGTTGTTTGAAGAAAGCCATGTCAATGATGTTGTCATGACATCTGCAAGGAAGGAGCCTGCCTCTCAAGGTAGTTTGATTGATCAATTGAAGGAAACTTGTAAGGAGCTGGATAATGGTATTAGGGTTGCCAAGGCAATGAAAGAGGCTTTGGAGGTTCTTATTAGTAGCTTAGAGAAGGAAGAGATGGAAAAGGCTGGTGAGGCCAAGGATTCAGATGCCAATACCTCAAGTGAGACGTCCAATGCTCAATCTAGTGGCAGTTCTGATTCTGAAGGTGAAGATGATGCTTCTTCCTTAGACTGAGTGGTAATGGTTTCCCCTTTTTTGAAGACTGTGCGTGTTGTGTGCTGTGATGAAGACTGGGTTGGTTTGGCTGTTGTGTGTGCTGTTATGAAGGCTGGTCCCCCTACTATTTTGACTACTTTGGATGCTGAAGAATTTGTTTTTTTCTGTTGACATGTTTGTAATTTGTGGCAGTCCTTACTGATGCCTTTATGTAATATTTGGGCTCTTAATGAGTTCCATGAATTTCTAATTATCTCAGCTATCACAGCTGTGTATAATTAAGGTGTGTATCTCCTAAATTTTATGTTTTAACATTTTAAATGTTATGACATCTGTTGTGACATTCTCTGCTAGGCTGATTGACATTTATTTTGTCTAATTGGTCACCTTTGGTCAATTTTGACTAAAAAGGGGGAGAAGTGTTTATGTGGAGCAGTTAAATATGTGGAGATGTATGTGCTGGTGTAGCTGAACAGATGAACGACTATTATTGAAGGAGATGTGGTTGATGTAAGACAGAATGATGTTCTGTTTACAAATGTTGGAGGAGATGTCTGATGTGGTGCACAGGTGATGTTGGAGCAGATGTCAGAGGGTGACTCTGAGTGTTACAGGTGTTGTTATTGTCAAAGGAGATGTCTGTATTGAACAGACTTAGGGGGAGAAGAAGTACCTTGTGCATTTGTGTGTTTTACTAGTTGCTATCATAGCTAGTAATTTTGTGTTTGCTTCTGCTTCTTCTTAAACTGTTGTTTAGCTACTGATAGTTTTTCTTGTGAACAAAAAGGACAGATATATGTTTTAGCCAAAATTTGCCAAAGAGGGAGTTTATTGGTTCTAAGTGTTGGCAGTAATTTTGGTAAAACAAAGAGTGTTCACAAGATGTTGCATGTGATGGCTTAACATAAGATATCTATGTACCTACTGGAGTTTAAAAACATAATTATGCAGGATTATTTCAGGATGTCATACACGATGTCATGACATCTGATATTATGTACCTGCTGGAAATTATAAATGGAATTATGCAGGATTGTTCCAGGATGTCAGACCCGATGTCATGACATCCTGTACACAGAACATTCAGGGTGAATGTTATGTGTTATGTGATTGCGCATTTAATGGAAATCTATGTATGATTGAAGATCTAATTTGCAGGCGCATTCAATCATTAATTACAACCTGATTTACTTATTTTCCAAAGAGATCTAACCAGCTGTCATGAGAAGATTTAATTGGAAAATAGTTTTAGGGTTTTCAAGATGTCCAAGCCCAGCTGAATGCTTCTATAAATAGGACATGGAAAACCTGATTTGATACAAAACCAATACTGAGCGAAATATTGAGAGAATATAAGGGTTTGTGTCTTGTTTAGTCGTGAGACTTGTAAGCCATTCAATTCATCCACAAATGATTGAATTGGTGTGATTTATGAGTTGTAATTTGTCACTCTAAGATTGTAAGCAAGAGTGTGTGTCTACTTGATCGAAACTGTTAAGCAAGATCAAGTGTGTGTCTACTTGATTAAAGTTGTTAAGCAAGATCAAGTGTGTGTCTACTTGATCGAAACTTCTAAGTAAAATCAAGTGTGTGTAATTGAAGAGTGTCTTCTTTTCATAAGTAATTGTTGTTTAAAATCACAGGTGTGATTGAGGGGGAGTGAGTGGGTTCTCATATCTAAGAGTGCTTAGGTAGAAATCACACGGGTAGAGATTAGGTGAGAAAGAGTGTAACTTGTTGAAGTGTACTGAGAGTCTTTGAACTGATTCTATTGAGTGGATTTCCTTCCTGGCTTGGTAGCCCCCGGACGTAGGTGAGTTGGACCGACTTGGGTTAACAATTGCTTGTGTCTCTTGCATTACTATTCTTTATCTTTATCCTGTTTGTTTTACTCAGATATTAGTATCGTGACATTACCTTCGACATCTCATATATGATACCAGAATTTCAAAGAGGTGGCTTGCATTGGCTTTACACATCATGTATGGATCCCTATTGTCTTCACATATCATTTTGATTAAAAATTCCTCAAGAGTTTGAAGTTTATTTGCCTTGAAAACCCTAATTCATTTGGGTATCTTATGTGACTTCCTCAACAAGTTTCTTCATCAATTAATCAAATATTTCAAGGGATACTTCATACTACATCATCTTATGCCTATATGATCCTCCATGAGTCCCAAAAGTCAAGAGAATCTTAAGCTAGCAAGATGGTTCATGGTGGTTGACCAGAAAAAGTCAACTGGTTAAAACTGGGGTTCCCTAGAGCCTATCTCCTACAATATTTGTCATATGAAAATGATTCCAAGAGAAAAGTTACTCAACATGACACTCCAAACAACTTTCATGTTTAAGTCAAGATCCAGTTTTGCTTGGAAAGTCATTTTTTATGGTGAAAGATTATAGGTCATTTTGTTTGAACCCTAGTTAGGAGGTCAACTTCCCAAAACCATAACTTACTCAATTTTAATGATATGAAAGCCATTAAAATTGCTTGGTTAAATTCAAGATGTCTACTGCATAATGGGAGCTCTGCTTGTCTTAGTCTCTCCTTCCATGTCCAGAATGTAAAAATTTGCAGGAAAAAATAAATCGTTAACTTGGACAAGGACATCTTCCACTATGCTAGTCGGGCGTGCATTGCTCCTGTTCGCTAGTTGGACGATCAAACCTGTATGCTGCAAAGGACCAAGATTAAGGTTATTATAAATAGAAGTAGGCATAACATTAATGCCCACTCCCAAATCAAGCATGCAATTCTCGAATTTACTATCCCCGATGGTACAAGGGACAATAAAAGTTCCCGGATCCTTCTGCTTTTGTGGCAAGAGTTGAGTGATGGCTGAAACATTTTTCTCGCCTGTAACTTTTTCAGATGAAGGCTTGGGCTGAATAAAAGCATAAATATTTCTTCCCAAGTTAACTTCTCACTTCCTTTAATCCTCCTCTTATTTGTACACAAATCCTTCACAAATTTTGCGTACTTAGGAACCTGTTTAATTACATCAAGAAGCGGAATATTTACCGCAACTTTTCTAAAAACATCCAATATCTCTCTTTCCTTGTGTCCCTCCTCAATTCTTTTATTTTTCAGAACTCTATGTGGTAAGGGGACTGGTGGCACATACTCCTTTTCTTTAATTTTTTCAGATGAAACAGGTTCAGATGGAGTAGGTTCAGATTCAAATGTTACCTCAATAATTTTTTTATTTTTTTCAGGGGCTGTTTTTGTAACCTTTCCAGATCTCAATGAAATCACACTCACATTAGCATTAGAATCCTTTGGATTGACAACTGTTTGGGCTGGAAGTTGGTTCGACCCTTGGGATTGCATATTATTTATTTGAGTAGCAAGTTGTCCCATTTGCGTGTTCAAGGTCTGAATGCTAGAATCGGTCCTTTGTTGGAATTGGAGATCGTTGGCGGCAATTTGTTTGACAAGATCTTTGATTTTTTTAAAATATTTACTATTATATAAAAAAATAACTCTAAACTTAACTATGATTAACAGTTTCTAAATCATAGAGAAAAAACCTTGTAAAATAAGTTTGTTAAATGTGGTCCTAAATTTGTCTGTCACATCATTCATAGAAAAAGAAACTAAAAATTAGAAAACTAGAAGAAAAAAAAGTACCCTCTATTGTCTATCCAAAAGAACCTCATGTACCAGTAATGTTCACATGAGAACATAGTTTTTGTAGGGTTCCATGTGAGTACATATTCCTTTCTAATGGTATGGTTCTACTTAGTACATTTTGATTATGACATTATTGCAATTTTGATTATGACATAGTTTTTGTAGGGTTCCATGTGACGTTTCAATTTTACTTGTTACATTTAGCATGTTTTTTTGGTGAATTTTCAGTCACCATATTTGAATAAGTGTTGGAGTTGTAATGTAACTGAGCCTTCAACAAGTGGAAGAGAAAATTATCTTCATAAATAAATATATATGTGACATCTAATATTGAAAAACTACCACATTTGATTGAGAATCGAAACATTGCATTATTAATCGTTTGATGGATTCTTTTATTTATTCTTTATTTTTAAGAATAACTTTTTTCTTTATTGAAATAAAAATTAAATATTTATCATAATAGAAATATTAAAATAATTTAAATAGTTTAACATTTTTAAAAATAATAAAATATATAAAATTATAATGATTATGCACAATGTGATATAAAGTTAACGAAAAAAACAATGAGTTAAAAAGTTAAAATATTTAAAATAATAAAATTTAAATAAATTATATGGACTTTAAAGATTTAAATAAAAAAAAAAGTTGGCACCAGTACGATTTATTTATAATATCTGGAAGTTGAAGGGATAAATTTGTATGAAATTGAAATTTTCTTACATAAAGAGTTTAAAATAAAATTAAGTTATTATTAATTTAATAAATAATTAAAACAGATAATTGATTTTGTTTAATTCAAATAAAAATAATAAGAAGAAAAAATAAAATAAAAAAGGAATAGTTCGTTTAATAACAACAAAAGTCATACAGTAAAAATAATTAAAATACACTACAAACAAAACTAATAATATATATATATATATATATATATATATATATATATATATATATATATATATATATATATATATATATATAGAGAGATATATAGAGAGAGAGAGAGAGAGAGAGAGAGAGAGAGAGAGAGAGAGAGAGAGAGAGAGAGAGAGAGAGAGAGAGAGAGAGAGAGAGAGAGAGAGAGAGAGAGAGAGAGAGAGAGAGAGAGAGAGAGAGAGAGAGAGAGAGAGAGAGAGAGAGAGAGAGAGAGAGAGAGAGAGAGAGAGAGAGAGAGAGAGAGAGAGAGAGAGAGAGAGAGAGAGAGAGAGAGAGAGAGAGAGAGAGAGCACTACACCAAAAATGACTTTTAACAGCGCATCTTAGACAGCGCTTTTAAAAGAAAGCGCTGTCTAAGGTTAAAATTAAAATAAAACACGGAAAATGTTCCAAAAAAATAATGAAAGCGCTGTCTAAGGGGGGGTCTTAGACAGCGCTTTCTAAGATCCCCCTTAGACAGCGCTTTTAGAAAGCGCTTTTAAATATAGACTTTAGTCAGCGCTTTTGATAAAGCGCTGTCTAAAGTCTTTAAATTAAAAAAAAAAATTAAAACCAAAAGCGCTGTCTAAGGGGGGGATTTATTATTATTATTATTAGAGTTTAATTGCACATTACAAAAGGTTACTTAAAATCTTTATTAGAACCAAAAAGGGTGAAAGAAGATTAGAACCGCTGGCCTCATCCGAAGGTGATTTACACTCACTCCACAAACCAGTAACACAAATGAGCCCCTCCTCCCATTCCTAATAATGTTCTAGAATCATCCTTTCCACTTCTTCTGGTTGTTGCCGTCGCTATTTGGCTGCTTCCGCCACCGAGATTCCTCCACCATCAATCCAATCCATGGTAAATTCCTAAAATCATCACTCTTGAAAAAATATTCAAGAATTATGGGTACGGATTCCAATGGATGGAACCGTGCTCGAGGGTTAGCATTCAAAGCTCTCCTTTTCATCGGTGGTGCTCTTCTCGTTAAACGTCTCCGTAAGTCCACCACTCGTTGGGACCATGCTCGCTTGGTCGCTCACTCCCTCACCGACGAAAAGGTTTCCACTTAATTCTTCTTCTTCTCAATTTTCTTTTCTTTTTATAAATTTTCTGAATTTTCTAACTCTTCATGCAGTATTCCAAGGACCAAGCTTCTAGAGACCCTGACAACTATTTCAATATTAGGTTTCTTTCTCAATTTTCTGATTTTAATTTGTTTAACCTCTTTATCTTTTTTTTTTGTAATTTGATTTTTTTTTTTTGAGATTTTTGCAGAATGCGTACTTGTCCAGCAGCAGAGTTAGTAGATGGTTCAGAAGTTCTATATTTTGAGCAGGTGTTTCTTCTCTCTGATTAACTGTTTCCAATATTATGCTCTTAAAATTAGCTCAATCTTGATTTCCTTTTTGCTTTTAGGCTTTTCGGAGGAGTCCACAAAAACCCTTTCGCCAGGTAGATTATATGTATTTTGATTATGTTTTTTTTCTTCTATTCTTTATGCTTGAATTATGAATGTGATCGATTGATTGATAGGATCCGCATCGAAATACACTTTTTAGGTTACTGATTTAAAGATATCTATATCTTAGTTGCCATTGTTTGTATCTTTCTGCAGAGGTTGTTAATGGCAAAACCTTGTCCGAAAGAGTTGACATGTGATGTTGAGGTATGTATTCACTCACTATGATGTTGATGTTCTTTATAAGATTTTGCCAATATCCTAAAGCTGATTTGTGCCGAAAAAAATGGTCTAGTTGTGTTTTTTAGGTTTTTTCCATCAAAAACATTTGTTGTAACTTGTAACAACCCTTGCCCTGGATTTTTTTTGCCTTATCTCCTTTGTTATAAATATTCACAAATTTCATAGGCTCCCTCTTATTTTCTTTTAGGAGTACCAAATAGATAGCTGAAGAGAGGAGGCATAATTTTTACACGAGTGAAAATTTTAACATCAGAGGATCCATTCTAGAAATTAATATGGTGATCTTCCATAGTGGGAATTTACGATAATATTAGTAGCATCGATAAAATAACATATGCTATGCCTTCTTTGTGAAGGTTTTTTTTTCTTAACTACTTAAACTTATTCTTATTTATTTGTTTTTATGTATATATAGATAGTGATGCAGGAATTAGGGGGTCAAGTATAACTAAATTCTGTTACTTTGTGTTAGATGAGCACTCACACAGTCACACTTCTGTCATGCGTGTTAATATAATTGATCTAACCATTGCCCTGCATTATATGGATACTTGTCCTTATATTTCTATACTGATTTATGGGATCATGATTCCATTTTAGGTTTGTTTTTTTTCTTTCTATTTACAGAATAGTATATTCTTCTTGTTCTTGTTAAAAGTGAAAGTTATATCTTGTTTTAAATAGAGCATGAATTCTAACTTCTCTTCTCTGGCAGTTAAGTACATATGCCATTAGAGAAATGGAGGAATACAAAAATTTCTGTGATCGGCCAAAGGATCTGCGCCCGCAACCAGAAGAAGTCATTGGGGTAAGCATTAAGTCATATTCATTGTTCATATTGTGGTCTTAGCTTATCGTTTTTTGTTAGGGAGAAGTAATAAATCTCACATTTGATAGGTTTAAAATGTTCTGGTGTGAGTTATAAATGTTAAGTTGGTGAGATTAGTGTGTTTCCTGATGCCCGATTCTGATAGTATGTTATGGAAATTAGTTAAGTTACTGTTTGTTATTCAGTTCTAACTGTTTTGTACCAGCTTAGAGACTACATGTTAAGCCTTAGGAAATAGAATTGAGAGAGACATGTTCATCAGCACATTGACATGGAGAAAATCAGAAAAAGTAAGAAAAATTGTGCATGATTTCTGAAGTGTATAATTTTTTCATTCATAGTGAATCATTCAAGTGGGTTTATGTCCCCTCCAGGTGTAGGAGTTCATCTCTGAACTGGGTAACCAAATTTTGCGTGTGTTCTTACAATTAATTTTTTCACATTCCTTGCTTTTCAAGCACTCGATTGGTTTTCAATCACTCGATTGGTTTTCAATCACTTAATCTGCATTAGTATTGTTCTTCATCAAGATTAAACTCAGTTTCTGCTGAGTCATGATCCTGACAATTATGGACCTTTTTATCGATTGTGTGTATTCAGGAATTTGGTGAATGAGGATAATTTCTCTGGAAATTGGGTAACTGTTGGAGTGCTAACTGGGAAGGGGATTCAAAAAACAAGTTCAAATGGGAAGAGCTTTTGTATATGGAAAATTGGTTGTTTGGATGAAAACACTGTTCCTATTTTCTTGTTTGGAAATGCTTATCAGAGGAATTCCCAAGAGCAGGCAGGAACGGTCTTTGCATTCTTCAATTGTGGTGTTCGCAAGGATGCCAAGGTATAATTGTTGGGAGTTGGTTAGATTTTTTCAATAATTTTCTATGAGTTCTGCAATCTCTTTTATATTGTTTTTGCAGGGTAATGGCTTTTCTTTGAGTATATACTCCCCTAACCAAATTGTGAAGATGGGCACCTCTGTAGATTACGGAGTTTGCAAAGCGAAAAGAGCGGATGGGATGGCATGTACAATGGCCATAAATAAGTATGCAAATAAATTATGTATCTACTATCTTGTTATTTATTTTGATATGTTAAATGTGGAATTGCCACAGGGTTCTTTGTAACTGTGTCTCTGAACCTAATCATCATATATGCAATTTAGAAAAGGAGTAAGGAACAATCACACTTTTTTCTCTATTTCTAGACACTTCTATACATAGATTATCCCTTTGCTGAAATAAGTCTAATCTAAACATGTGGAATTTGACACTGGTTGGATTTGTAATTTTAAATCAGAGTGCTTGCACTTGTTCTGACATTTTTCTGTGAAAAATAAAACAAAAGAGGAGCGAATGTGAAAGGAAGAAAAAATTATACTGCACAAGGTGTTGTTTCAAAATGTGTACTGTATAAGTTGCAAGACACATTTGAAGAAAAAGATTCCCATGGGTTCAGTTCAGTTGAGAAAATTGAGTGCAGACTAGGTGAATCAATAGTTTAGATTTTTATGAAGTACATGCAGTTAGATAGCAATCTATGAATCAGAATCTACTTTGCATGATTCACATTTGCTATTCACGAGCACTATCAGCAGTAACATGGATCCACTTGCATGTAATACTTAGATTCCTGTTAAGCAGTTTTTTCAGAGTGTGCCATGTTTTATAATAGATTTAAAACTGTCTGGAAAACTAGAAGTCTTATATTGGTCATTTTTATACAAACAAAAATTAAACTTTCAAACGGAAAGGTCAATCTTGTTTTTAGAGTCCTGTTAAAGGGAACATAAAAAGCATGATATCCATATTTATATTTGTTATATTATTTTATTAAATTTTCCTTGACGTTCCTGAATTATTATTCTGTTTCTGTTTCTTCAGACTCCAACTATTACTTTTCCATGTTTGTTTTCCTTACAATATGATACTAGTATATGTAATGACTTGTAAATGTGTACATAAATTTGTATATATTTTGATACATTTAAGGCAAAATTGGTTTGAATTGGTATATATGTATATTTGTTAGCCAAAAATTGGTAGAAAAAAGGCCAAAATGGCATATATAAAATGTGATAATTGTCTGTCAAAATCTGGTTGAAAACAGGTAGAAATTCTGGTTTATAAACCTGGAAAAAAATGTGGTTTAAAACAAAAGCTTCAAAAATTTTCGTATACCTTAGACAGCGCTTTTGTAAAAAGCGCTGTCTAAGGGGGGATTAGAAAGCGCTTTAGGCAAAAGCGCTGTCTAAGGGGGGGGGGGGGGCTTAAACAGCGCTTTTTGAAAAGCGCTGTCTAAGGTATACCTAAAAAAATTAAAATAAGAGGGTCTTATAAAGCGCTTTTGGCCAAAGCGCTGTCTAAGGGGGGGGGGATTAGACAGCGCTTTTAAGATTTAAAAAAGCGCTGTCTAAACCTTTAGCAGCGGAGGTTTAGACAGCGCTTTAAAGCGCTGTCTAAGACTAAAAAAAGCGCTGTCTAAGGTCTTGTTTGTTGTAGTGGAGAGAGAGAGAGAGAGAGAGAGAGAGAGAGAGAGAGAGAGATTCACTCCAAAATAATACATTGATTTTTCTCACCTCACAATTTTACATCTATTATATTAAATATTTTTCTTTTAAATATTATACATTACTTTTGCTTCACAATTTTCTCATATTCTATTAGTTTTTCTTTTTTTAAAAATATTTGATTATTATTATTATATACAATTTAGATATATATTATATTTTAAAATATATTATAGTATTTATAAAAAATAATATAATGCTTGAAATGTATTATGTTTAAAAAATATAATGTGTAGTATTTTATAATAAATATTATGGAGTTTTTACTTTAATTTTTTTATAAAAAATAATTTTAAAAAATCCCATTTAAGGCCTGGTAATTCGAAATTCATACATAATCGAACTCAGATAGGAAATTTTGAACCTATATTAGAACGTAGCTTTTCTAGTCCAATTTGACAGCTATACTTGTAGGAATGACACATCATTAAACTATTTATATTTTAAATTCATATCACTTTATATGGCATCACATAAACTTTATAAAATCACAAAAATAGTTTTATTTTTAACTTTTTAGATGTTAAAAGAATTAAAAAAATTGTCTTTATTACATCCATAATTCACCTTACATGAATAATCCATAATTTAGAATTACAATTGTTATTTTATCATCATTAACTAATAATAATTATATTACATAAATAGTAAAAAAAAAATAAAAAATAATCAGCTTTCTGCATCCTCTTCATGTAAATCTTCTGCAACATCTTTCATGGACCTCTATCTCATGATCGTCACATACAACAGCCTACACATACACATCCAAAAAATTAAAAATTAAAATTACATTCAAACAGCATGAAACAAACGTGAGTTTTCTCATACATCATTCATCAAACTTTTCACATACATACATACACCATATTTCTTTCTTTTAAATTAAAAGCAAAATCGAATAAGTCAAACAAACTCAAATAAGGAAAGAACGCGTGAACTGATCTTAACAAATTTTCTCTAAAAACTCAAATAAAAATCATCACAAACTAACACAAAACTCTTAATCCTCACCCTTTATTCCAAATTACCTTCGCACAGTTCCTGAAAATTTCAGTCTCAACCTCTCTTTCTCAAATTCCAACTTCCAGAATATCATTTCAAATTCCCTATTTTTTTTCTCAATCTCACAACTGATTTTTCACGAAAATCCTCCTATAAATTAACCCCTGAACTATGTCAAATTTAACCATCACCTATCATACCCTAAATTTCACCCTGAGTTTTTTGTTTCATTTGCGTCAACATAGCATGATCATTCCATTTGATCATGCATCTCATCAATCATAAAATATTCATTAGGGTTTAGGTGCAAAGTCTGGGTTTCTGGCATTTCATCTCATCTTATGGGCATCCATTCATCGGTGGATTAAGGAATCTAGGGTATTCCTTAGGCTCAGAACATTTTTCATCTCATTCCATTTCTCAGGGGTACAGATGGATGATAAATCAAAAGTATTTTATTTCATCTGTGTCTTTGAAAAACATCATTGTCTTTATGATTGAGAATCATATGACAAAAGTCCAAGGGTTGACTTTTGAAATTGGTTTTTATGATTGGTTATTTGATGCATTAGGTCCAATATTTGATCATTTACTTTTAGTTCTTTGATCATAGGTCATTTGCATCACTATCAACAGTTTGAGTTTGCGGAATTTTGGTCAAGATCTTATTTGCATTAACCTTCTCTCTTCTAATATCTGAGTTTAGGTCAAGGGTGCAATTTTTGACTTTTATTGTTAGTTTCACCTCTATCCCCTTTTTCATCATGTTTGATTTCTTAAAGGTTGTTTTTCTTGACATCTTTTTGCTTTTATTTGCATTTTCATCTCAAGCATAAATAGTGAATTGAAAAAGTTTTAATTTGAAGCAACTTTTGTTTTTAGATTATAGTTTTTATTTTACAAATATAAAAGAGTAAGATTAAAATAAAATTTGTTTCCATTAGTCTCAAACAAAATTTTAAAAAATTAGAGTACAATCTGAATTATGTTTTTTTACAAATAGTACAAACTTTTAAAAAATTGAGAAAAAGAAAAGAGGAATTGAGATCATTTTTGTAAAGCTTCCTCTTCTCATGTGCAACTAGCTACACGGTTGCCTCCATCTCTTTTTCCTTGTGACTTCACCATCATCATGTCTTTCTCATCATTCTATCAACACCATATGGTGTACCAGCCTTCCAACATAATGAAACCACACAAAATAACTCAAACAGAATGAAAAATAACCAGGGTCAAATACGCTGGGAACACAATGGACTTGAGTCAACGCGCTAAAAACAGGGTCAAACAAATCAAAGGTCCAGATTAAAACGTTTAAACATGATCAAAGGGATGAGAGGGTGCAACACACCACCAGAGTTAGGACTCCGGTTATCTTCTCCGGTGGACCTCACCGGACTTGTCCACCATCAACCTTCACTAAAATAAAAAGTGCATACACTAATTTGAAGAGAAAAATGCCATAAATCCAAATTTGCCCTAAAAACTCTCTAATTCTCACTATATTGAAAGATACGTGGAATTGAAAATTGAGCAGTATGAACTAAGTTGCTTTAGTTCGACCTCAAAGAAACTCAATCTTGTTGCCTACATCGGTATGACTTCAGCCAACCAAAAATTAGTTGAAATGATGGGGAATTTATAGAGAATCGAAGAGAGGAAGTTAGAAAAATTTCACCTTCTGTTTGTATTGATGAAGCTTAATTTGTATCTCAATTGGCTTGGGCTTGCTTCCACTTGATTGCAGGAGGTGAAATGAGGGCTCAAATGGCTTGGATTCTTGGAGTTTTAACTTCAAAACAGAAGTGAAATTGAAACTTGATTTTCAAATGAAAACCTTTAATTTTATCCTTTAATGGAGGTGGGAAGGTTGCAGGAGAAAAGCTTGGGTAAGGTCTCCTCCATTCTGAGCAATAAGGCATTTGTAATTTATTTTCACACACCTCCATTCAAATGCCAAAAATAGTATTTCAAGTGTCCATGCTTAAATGGGGGTGTGATAGGCCTATGAGATGATGTAATCAGGTCCAAAAATGATCATGAGTGATAGTGAAAGTCTAACATGAGGCCATGCATTTGTAATTGAGGAGTCATCATGAGATTCATCCAAATGGAACCATGAAGAGTAACCATGTGCAAGTCATTCAAAACTTGTCCAAATGAAGTGAATTTTGACTTTTTGGAAAGGTGATATCAAGGGGAAAAATATTAAAGTTTAACACTTTTCCATTTGAAGCTTTGATCGTGATGAGTTTTGAGGTGGAAGTTTGGGAAATCAAACATAATTGAAAATTTTCTAAGTACCAAGTCAAATATCCATTACTTCCACCTTGAATAACGTTTTCTATGAGCTTCAAACGGAAAACGTTCCTTCATTGAAGTTGTATCTCTTTCAATCCTTTTGAATTTTGTCCCAAACTTGACCTCATTTGGATTTGACATGAAGGAGTTATGCATTTTAGAAGTTGAGGAAAATTGTTTGTTAAATGGTAATGGCCCAAAGTGACCTATAATGTTTCCTCTTGGAACATGCCCTTGCAAGTTAAATTTGAAGTTTCTAAAAGAATAAAAGTTGGAGAGAACATCTTTAAATTGATAATGAAACTTGGATGGCCTTCATCTCATGAAATTTGATAGAATTATGGTCCTTGGAAGTTGACCTCCTCACTAGGGCACAAACAAAATGACATATAACCGTTCACCATAAAAAATGACTTTCCAAGCAAAAATATCTCTTGACCTAAACATTAAAGTTGTTTGGAATGTCATAAGGAGTAATGTTTCTATTGGAATCATTTTCATATGACAAAAATTGTAGGAGATAGGGTCTAAGGAACCCTAGTTTTGACCAATTGACTTTCTATGCTCAACTTCATTGAACCAACTTGCAAACTTGAAGTTGTCTTGATATTTTGCACTCGTAGAGGATCATACATGTATAAGATGGTGTGAAATGAAGTATCCTTTGATATGTGTAACCAATTGTTGAAAAAACTTGTTGAGGAAGTCAGACAAGATACCCAGATGAATTAGGGTTTCCAATGCCAACAAGCTTCAAACTCTTGATGATTTCTTGATCCAAATGATAAATCAAGAACACGTGAATCCATATATGATGTCTAGAACCATTGTGAACCAAATCTTGATTGTTCTCCTTGCACCGAGGGTGTCAAAACCTAGTTGTGGGCTTGATAAGACATTGGTGGATGCACACACTACCTACAAAAGAGACAAAGCTATACATAGACATATTTTTGGTATTTTGGTTAGTAATCAAAGAAAAAACAAAGTCTGATACAATCAGACGTGCTTGGTGATCTCTCTCAATGCAAACCCAATGTATGAGGGGTACGGAGGATGCCAAGATGTGACCTCAAAGCCAGTGTGTAAGACCCTAATTTTGACTCTAAGACCCTCATGGCATCATGTTATTGCACAAGTGCATTGCCTCAAGGATCATATCATGTTTGGCTCCTTAACCCTAAGGTTGGAACTTGTTTGAGTGTTTTGAGATCACCAAGCATGCTTGTGTTGTATATTATTGCATTTCTTATTGGATTACTAACCAAAAGCACAAAAATATGTCACTAACACCTTTTGTTTTGAAGCTTAAGTGACCATGTGCTCCAATGCTCCTAGGAGGCTCCTGAGCCCAATACAATGGCTAGATGAAGATGAGAAAAAGCATGACAATGGTCCACAAAGCTCCCAATCATAATATATGTCTCCCAAGTATCTCAATTTCCCAATTTGATCAATATAACCCAAAAGGCTTGAGGACTGTTTCCCATGGAAACCCTAATTCCACTATGCTTTGATTGTGCCTTGCCCATGAAGCAATCTCAACCTATGATCAAATTTAATCAAGGTAAGTTCTTTCATTCATAATTTTATGCATATGTGAGCCTATTTGAGAATCCTCAATCATTTATTCATCAAGATTGGAAGTTTGGCCTTGAAAAGTTGACCAGTCAAGTCATCTAACTAAGCTGAGGATCAATGTGATATAACTTTTGATGTGTTTCTCAAATGAAGATGACCCCAAGAGAAAACATGTTCTTAAGCACCATATGAACAACTTTCATGTTCATCCAAAATCCATTTGAAACTTGGAAGGTCACTATTCATTTCAAAACATTATAGGTCATTTTGACTGAAACCCTAATTTTGGGTCAACTTACCAAGGGCATAATTTCCTTAATTTTTGATTTTGAGGTGATACCAAATGAATTGGAAATATTAAGATGTATACTTAAAATGTAATGTTGGACAAAATTTCATAATCCTAAAATACATACATTTGATAATCCAAAACATTATAGGTCACCTTGGACCTAATTCATTTAATTTGAAAAAATATCCAACTTCAAATGCCCATAACTTTGTCATAGAAAATCCAAATGATGCAAACTTTGAGTCTAAAGTGACCAACTTCAAAATATCTACAACTTTGAGGTTGGAGGTCTTCTCATTTTAAGCTTGTATCATGAGGATAAAGGGGTGTGATTAAGCTTATTTTTGGTGAAATTTTTCAAAGTGACTTGAATATGTTTTGTACTTGAATTTTCCAAGCCAGTTTTCATCAATTTGAAAATGCCAAATGATTTTTTTGCCTAACATGACTTTTGTTCCTTATTTCAAGGGATTTTCAACCATTACTCACAATACTCATTTGGATCTACCATTTGTGAGTTTCGAAATTATCTTCATTTAGGTGCATTTTGGATATTTTATGTTATAACTTGGTATGCAAGTTGTTTCCATTTCATATGCACGTCCAAAGGCTTTCTATGTGAACTCAGCAATCTCTTTCATTCATCATTGGTCCTTCCACACGCTTGCAGAGGCCCATGCATCAAAATTCAAATGGCCATGCACATGAAAGAAGCGTGGGATTCAGCCACATTCAGTTATAAATAGAGGCGCCATGAGCTTCATTCATCAACCTTTTGGAGATCCAAATTTCCGAAGAAGTGAAACCATAGCCATACCAAAGGAATTATTCAAAAATTGTTCTTACTTTCGAGCTTGAAATTCAGCATCACTAGCTGATTTTTAAAGCCTAATTCCTTAGCCTATCACTTCCATTACACTCAAGGATCAAAGAGGAGCAATGACCTTGAAGGATACGTAGCCAGAAGTTCTTCAATTTAGAGGTATAATCTTAAACTTTTTGGGTCTAGAACTCTCAATTCAATGTAGTATCCTTGTGTTTATGTGATTTTCTGAAGTCCTCATACTTGAGGCAAGCTTGTGATGCCTTAAATTTTCCATTTCATGAACATTCAGTATGAACACCATGATTTTCTCCTTCACATTTCTCTCAATATAGGAATAGTGAGGGAGATCCATTGGTACAGTGGTGATCTACATCACACGAGCTTCATTTCCATGTCCTTGTTTTTCATTTCCATTAAAATTTTATTTCCTACAACTAGTGGCCGGAATTGGTTGTCTGGCCGGGGAAGATGGTGGTTTCCACCACCTCCACCACGTGTGCACACTTGGACCATTGGATCACCTTCCCACGATTTAATCTTGGTCATTCATTGTGATTACTTCATTTAATGCTGAATGTGGCGCGTTTGACTCATGAGTAGCGTGTTCCCTCATATCTGGACCATCCCTTGATGCCACGTCAATTAATGAGTTGCATCTTGTGGCGCTGCTTTTTTCCATTTATTTCATTTTCCTTTTATTTTCAATTAATTCCTTTTATTTTCAAAAAATCATAAAAAAATTTATTTGAAGTCAGAAAAATATGGGACCAATTCCAAAAAAATTCTTGAAAAATCTAGTTTCATATTATGATTTTTAATATTTTTGTGACTTCATTTGATATTTTTCATGGATTAATTGATTTTTAATGGTTTTAATGCATTTTAAAATACTTTTTGACTTTTGAAAAATAAAAAAAAAATATTTTCCTAGCATTTATGGATCATGATAAGTCAATAAAAAATAGTCTCAACAATTTCTTGTTTGTTTTGAGATTATTTGAGATTTTAATTCATATTATGCTATTTTTAATTACTTTCTGATTTCAAAAATTTGTGAGAAAATTAGTCAAAGCTTGTTTGACTATGTTGAACCTATGAGAATTTAATTGGACTTGTTGGAGTTGTTTTGAATTGAATTTGAGGTTCAACCTTATTTATTTATTTTTTATTTGTATTTTATTTTAATTCAAAAAATGTCAAAAAAATATCATTGACTCTTTGACTTGTTATCTCCATTTCTCTTATGTTTCGTGTTGATTGAGGTTGATTTGAATCAATTTTGATCAATTGGATTTGTTGTTGACTTCTTATTCCCCTCCCTTTCATCTACGCCCCTTTTTTTCCATCAATGGTCAATGAGTTAAAGTCTTATGGTTGGTCTTGACAAATGAGAAGTTTACCCTTCTTTGATTCAAACCAAACTCAACTTGATCCATGATCAAGTGAGTTGTTTTGTGTCCAAGATAGGTTGCTTCTTGCTCAAGCAAATAACCTAAAGTCAATACAGGGCCCTTCTCCTTTTGTTTTGGCATGGCAAGTTTATGGAGCCTGGCTTACTAGTCATGATCTCTAACTTGTGTTATTTGCCTATATTCTTATTTACCGGCCTCAGATAGGTGTGACTACTACATTAGTCCACTTACGATTGCTTAACATAGCGCTACATTGTCTTATGACAAGCTAACATAACTTTACTAACTACTAACTTTAATTTGAGCATTTAATTTCTTGCCAGTTACTTTTAATGCCATTCATTTCTTGCTCATTATTCATCTTGATTTTCACTTTGCTCACTTGAGCACATATTTTATGTTTATGTCATTTTTCTTTTGCTCATTTGAGCCCATTATTGTATATAAATATATTGATATCTTGTGTTTGCTTTGTGTTTGTTTTGTGTGAACCAAATGCAAAAGGAGAAAGGACTTAGAATTAGGACTTACCTATGCTTAAAGGAGTTCAAGAGCAACTAGGCCTCATGCCTTTAGAATGCAAAATTTGTTGAAGAGCAACTAGGCCTCATGCCTTTAGAATGCTAAAATTCAAAGTTGACTTTAAAGGACTTCTCCAAACTTACTCTTTGTCCATTCCCTTTATTGTGTTGTGAACCTTTTGATGTTTGCTCTTGTGTGATAGGGATCCCATCTTGAGATTGTGAAAAGAGGACCATTGTCATGAATAGCCAAGTTAAGAGCCAAGCCAAATAGAGATCCTAGGAGCTTGAATTCAAATTGTTTGATTGCTTGTTTGTGTGCTAAGTCCAAAGGAAAGGAGCATATTGAGTCATCTCTATGACTCCAAGAAAAGGAACTCCAAGGGTTTATCTTTCCTCCTCTTATCTTTGTATGCATTAGGAATAGCCCTTCTCTTCTTCTCCCCACTCTAACCAAGCCAAAAATCTTTTTTTTCAAACTTTGATTTTGTTTCAAATTATAAACCTAGGCCTTAAGCCTTTGATTTTTCAAAATCATTTTCATGAATACTCATTGTGAATAAACTTTAATCCAACTTTGATCTCATTTTGTAAATAAGTCTAACTTGTAAATATAACCCATCTCAAGATGTTTTTGTGGTTCCAATGGCCACCTTGTTAAAATCTTTTCAAACATTAGTCATAGGTTTGAGTTATCGTAGTGGTTGATGTAAATCTCACCTCATCCTTAGTGGTTGGATTATAAGTCTTCCATGCTTATTATAGGGTTAACCCCTTACTAGCATGTTGAAGCCTTCCTCACACGGTGGATTGTTGGTTTAGGTTGAGTTTTCTCCCTTTGATAAGAAAAGACCTTAAGGCTTTTGGTCAAATCAATTCACCAATCTTTGAGATTTATACCCCAAACTATGAGGTTTTGATCCTCCTTTGTGACGGTACGTAGGCAATGAGTACATCCATTCAAATAACAAAATTTGTAAATATAATCTATTCTCTTCTCATCTCTCCAATCTTTTGCATAAATCTTTTCACAAATACCAACCTATAACACATATTTGTAAAAAAGGTTCCCTTAGAGTACTAAGGATGTTTTAGGTGCATAAAAGCTTCCCATTTCATAACCAACCCCCTTACCTAGATCTCTGACATTTTTATTAGTTTTTGATTTGAAAAACTTCTTACTTGGCTTTTGCTCGCTTTTTAGCCTTTCCTTTGGACAAATAAAAGTGCGGTGGTGACTCGAATTGTATTTTGACTTTTGGTTTAGTCAATAAACCTAAAGGTAACGAAAACCCCGCTACACAGTGCGTATGATGAGATAGAATGAGGGATCTTATGGTCAAAATTGGGGTCTTACAGCTGCCTCTATTTAAGTACATTCTAACTGAGGATATGAAGGTTAAAATCTTCGTATCAACTCAGTAGAATTGACTTAAATAACAACATCTAGAAACAAATTTTGGTCTCTAAGAGACCTCGTGATGCATATGATATGAGTGTAAAAATAATCTTTGTGGGGAATATATTGCCACAAAGGAAAAGAATTCGAAGAGACCGAAAGTCCATAGGATCATTATGCATTTCGTAAGGAAAACTCACTAAGGAGACATATACTCTGGGGGGTAACAAGATATGCGTAAGCCAGGATACGACTTGAAAACTGCTGGAGACACGAGGGATTTTCCATGAAAATAAATCAATGGAAGGACTCGACTTGGGAATAAGGTTATCTGCAGGGGATGGCGACTTCACTAAGGAAATACGCGCTCAAACTCAACTGGGGAAGAAGAAACTTCAGCACAGGAGTAAAAGAGATGTATTATCTACTAGCGGTTACTGGGTATAAGATTAATACACTCAGACAGAGGGACATCCATTATCGGTTAGGGTAAACATATCAAGGATGACTCGCTGAGGAAAAAAAGGTGTATTCGTTACCGGTTTCTAGGTAAGAATTACCTACTGGGGAGAGAAAAATCAAATAGAACTTACAGCTACCTGTTACTAGGAAAAAGACCAAAGAGAGAGTATTTGTCACTGGTTAAAGTGAACATGTCAAGCATAAACTCAAAGGAAGAATATCTATCATCGGTTAGGATGAACTTATCAAGGATAGACCACCTGGAGAAATAAGAAGAATATATGTTACTTGTTAGGGTAAATATATCAAGGATAGACTATTAGGGAGAAATAAGAATTACAACTACAAATTATTGGGTAGGAAACCAAAGATAGAGAATATCTGTCACCGGTTAGAGTGAACATATCAAGGATAGACTCAGCAGAGGAAATTGGATTTATAACCATCGGTTACTGGGTGGAAGACCACAAAAAAGAGAGAACCTGTCACTAGTTAGAAGAACATATCAAGGATTAACTTTGAGAGGAAAAGTAGGATTTATATCTACCATTTACTGGGCAAAAGAGCGCAAAGAGGAGAAAATTCGTCACCACTTAAAGTGAACATACCAAGGATTAACTCTCTAGAGAATGAAAGTCGGGATTATGACTACCTTTTTACTGGGTAGAAAACCAAAACACAAGAATATTCGCCACCAGTTAGGATGAATATATCAAGGATAGACTGTCGGGAAAACGTGAAAACGAATCCACTAAGGAAAATAAAGAAAGTAGATTACATTTTACTGGGCATTGGGCAAAAATAATGTACTTAACATCAAGAAGAATATTACCAGTTACTGGGTAATAGACTCTCGAGGACCAAAAGATCTATCTAGCTAACAAACTAAAAAGAAGTGGTTGATCAAAGACTCAACCCAATGAGGATATAACTCAGGGGGAGTGGTTCCATTCAGATAATAAACTGGGGAGGAAACTAAAATAATAGTCATCCACGAGGAAATAACTCAGTGGGGAATGAGAAAGGATAAACTATTTCTACTTAAGGGGATGACACTCTACAATTGAAGGAGGACAGACGCACCAAATATGCATAGGAAACTAATATCACCAAAGCAGGGGATCAGAAGAAAAATTAATGCGATAACATGCACATTGAAATATCTGATGTTGTGTTTTATGCATGACTATATATGTATGTCATTATGATTATGCTGATTGATAACACCGAATTACACCGTGTTTTTGACTCGGATTTCACATGTTTATTAGGACTTTATTATCATTTTGTTTGTATTATGCTCTCTTTTCTCTTGTTTTCATATATTTAGCACTTTCAAACTCTTTTGGAAGAAACGAAGGAAAAAGACCTAAAATTAGTGTTTTTCGACGAAATTACACACATGGCGTTGCACATGGCGGCCGCTATAGGGGAAGCCATGAGTCATCAGCCCTCAACTAGGAGCTAACCTCCACGTTCCCATGATCCACCCCATTTTCCCACATGGCGGGCGCCATGAAGGGATGACGGGCGCCACCTTTGGAAATCACGTTCCCACTAAGTCCCACTAAGGAGAAGCTGGAGGGCACCATGGTCTTTACAAACTGCTGAAAATCTCTATAAGTAGCTCCTTCCATTTCATTTTCTAATCATCCAACTTAGTTTTGCAACACTAAGCATATATTTATCATTTGTAATAGCGATAATCCGTCACCTCGGGGGGTTATCGCACCTTTGTAAGATTGAGTTGGGTCACTTCGAGTTGTTGTCTTCTTTAGCACTCGCTTTATTTTATTTATTTTCCGTACTCGCTTTTACTTTATTTATTTTCCGCACTCGCTTTATTTTATTTATTTTCCCCACTCGCTTTTACTTTATTTATTTTCCGCACTCGCTTTATTTTATTTATTTTTCGCACTTTACTCTCTCTCTCTACGTCTCACATTCTAAAACAAACTTTTCATCATGATTAACACTGTTATGTTTGTTTGTGTTGCCATGTCTGGATAAATCTTTTAAAGGTTAGAATGTAAGGATCACGGTTAAAGTAATGTTTCACATATTGAAATCTGTAGAAATACTTAAAAGGCTGTTTTGAATTTTAACTTGAGTTTTCCAAAACAAACTTGGTTAGTTTTAATTATTAGAGGAATGCGAAAGCACCCTGGCTTAGTAACTAGGATTTTTTTATCACTTTAAGGAAAAACTATTTTTGAAACTGTTTTCGGACGTGTTGATAGGTTTAAAATCAGGAAACTCCTTGGGTAAACTTTCCAAATCAAAATCATTTTTCAACTAAGTTTACGAGTCTCATTTCTTAAAAATAGGTTTACTACTTTAGCATTCTGCGCACCTTTTATAAGTAACAATAAAAGGCCTTAATTTAAGGGTAAACTCGGTTTTGAATACGCGAAAGCGACAATTCCTGTTAAATGGATTCTTTTCAAGAGTAGAAAATATTGCCTCATAAGTAGTTCTATTTAGAATATCGAAACATCACTTAACTGACGTGAATTACATTCAACTTGTATTTACCTGCATTTATTATTTACTGTCATTTTGCAAACCCAATATCTCTTTTATACCGCCTTAGATAAACACCATAACGATAGTAATCGATAGATTGACGATTGGTCTCTGTGGGATCGATATTCTTTTATATTACTTTGACGTTATTCGTGCACTTGCGAATCACAACGATCAACTTTTTGGCGCCGTTGTCGGGGACCAACTTCGTCAAATTTCGTACCCTTTTGTCACACTGAATAGACTAAGGCATTATTAGCCGGTAAATGCGAAGAACCCGTAGTACCGAAAATTTAGTAGATCCTTTAGCGGAACCCGGATGTTATACTTGTACACGCCTCTTACTCATCAGAATTAAGAAAGATATGGCCGAGAGTCGCGATAGGCGACCTCTTAAGGAATTTGCCCAACCCTCTGATGAGGAACCTAGTTCGAGTATAGTAAACCCCCTTATACCGGCTAACAATTTCGAACTAAAACCATCTTTGTTGGAATTAGTGCAACAGAACCAATACGCGGGTCTCGCTACTGAGAACCCGAATCAACATTAAAAAGCTTTTACCCAACTAGCCGACACCTTTAAATCTAACGGCGCTTCACCCGATGTGATTTGTTTAAGATTATTTCCTTTCTCCCTCAGGGATAGAGCACGTTCATGGCTAGATTCACTTCCCTCCAATTCAATAACTACCTGGGAAGACCTTAGGAGAGTATTCCTTGCTAGATATTTCCCCCCTAGTACGACTGCTGTTCTTCGAAACCAAATAACTAGATTTGCTCAAAACCAAGGAGAATCGCTTTTCGAAGCTTGGGAGAGATATAAAGAGCTATTAAGAGTCTGCCCACACCATGGCCTAGAACAATGGTTGATCGTTCATACCTTCTACAATGGACTCCATTATAACACCAGGATGAGCATCGATGCTATCGCAGGTGGCGCGTTGATGAACAAACCTTATCCAGAAGCTTGTGACCTAATTCAGGATATTTCCCAAAACCATTATCAATGGGGAACTGAATGAGCATCAATAGAGAAAAAGGAGACCCAAGGTGGAATACATGAGGTAAGCTCTGTAGACATGATGCAGGCAAAAATGGACGCTTTAGCCCTTAGGATCGAACATATCTCTACAAACACTAACACCGTAGCAGTAGTCCACACAGAGTGCGGACTTTGTGGATCTAAAGGACACGAATCGGCGGAGTGTAACCTTTTGAACGAACTAAATACCGACCAAGTAAATTACGCCCAAGGTAACCCATTTTCAAACACTTACAACCCTGGATGGAAGAATCATCCGAATTTCTCCTATAAAAACCAGAACCCTATCCAAAATCATGCACCTCAAAGACCGCAAGGTTATCAAGCCCAAAAACCAAACCAAGTTATGCAAGTTGTGCCCCAAAAGTCTAACCTTGAGAAGATCATGGAGAGCTTTATATCGGGCCAGACTCAGCAAAACAAAGAATTCCTAAACCAAAACATTCACGTGAACGAACTTATAACGCAATTAGGAACCAAGGTTGATCAAATAATCAGTCACAACAAGATGCTTGAAACCCAGATCTCACAGGTAGCACAAAACCAAGCCCTGTAAGACCCTAATTTTGACCCTAAGATCCCTCATGGCATCATGTTATTGCACAAGTGCATTGCCTCAAGGATCACAACATGTTTGGCTCCTTAACCCTAAAGATGGGACTTGTTTAAGTGTTTTGAGACCACCAAGTGTGCTTGTATTTTATATTATTGCCTTTCTTATTTGAGTACTAACCAAAAGCATAAAAGTATGTCACTAACTCTTTTTGTTTTGAAGCTCAAGTGATCATGTTCTCCTATGCTCCTATGAGGCTCCTAAGCCCAATGCAATGGCTAGATGAAGATGAGAAAATGCATGACAATGGTCCACAAAGTTCCTAATCATCATATATGTCTCCCAAGTATCTCAATTTGCCAATTTGATCAAGATAACCGAAAGGGTTTGAAGATTGTTTCCCAAGGAAACCCTAATTTCACTGTGCTTTGACTGTGCCTTGTCCATGAAGCAATCTCAACCTCTGATCAAATTTAATCAAGGGAAGTTCTTTAATTCATCATTTTATGCATATATGATCCTATTTGAGGATTGCAGCACCTCAAATTTGCACCTCCCATTTGTACATTCATTTCATTTTTAGGTCATTAATATTGCATTCACATTGCATAGTCCATTACATCTCATCAGTCAAGACTGGTCAGGAGATTCAACTATGTAAGAGAGCAAGAGCATTTTCCATGAGATGAAAGCCCTATGGTTGTTCTAGAGAGCTCATGTGAATCAAGGATCATTTTGAAGCAGTTTGACCAAGTGTTGAAGGTTCAAAAGCCATAGTACATGTCCAAGTCATCTGAGGCCCATAAAAGTCAACTGCAAAGTCAACTGTGAATTTGGAGGTGGGAAGTGATTAGAGATACTTCATTCATGTTCAAACAAGTCTCATTTGACATTTCAAACACTCACATTGAAGAATTTGAAGTCAAGTCAAAAATTTCCCAAAATAGAAAGTGACCCATAATTTGAAATTTCCAAAAATGGAAAGGTTTTGGACTAACTTCAACTTAATTTTACATCATCAAGAAAGCTTCAAATGAAATTTTGTCCAACATGAACGTTGAATATCTTTCTCTCCCATTTCCAAAAAGTCCAAGATCATGAATTTATGATGTGTGGTTGAGGAGATATGGTCCAATCATGGCAAAGTGTGCTTAAAAATTCAAATGGCCATATCTTTTGAACCAAGGCTCCAATTTTGGTGGTTCTTTTTTCATTTTGTTCCTCATGACATGCAATTTCCAAAACATCCATTACATGGCATGAAATTCCTTTGCATGATCATATGCTCATGTATGATATTTTTGAAGGGAAAGTTATCAAAATCAATTTGGGTGATCATATGCATGAAATACCAATTCCAAAGTGTGCATGGGCTATTTTTAAGTGGATTTGGGCCAACTTTGGGTACTGTTCACGCATGCATCTCATGCATGAGGTGAAAATCCAATTTTCTCACACACCTTGTAACTTGTTAATCCCATTTAGTTTTGGCTTAAGCATGTTTTCAGAATCATTAGCAAGACATACATAAGCATAATCACAACTGCATTTGCCATTAACAACACTTTCAGATCTAGATTTTGGAAATTGATCAAATTTTTCTCTCAAAAAGAACTTCCAATTTTCTCACATAAAGGCCATTTCTCTTGTGGGAATCATGATCATGAAGTGTTTCTGAGGAGGATTGAACGTAAATTTGGGAGAATACGTGCCATGCTCAACCATACATGAAGCTTGAAGCATTAATGGAATTTTCAAATTCAACTAGATCCACACGTTCTCAAGCATCAATCTCTTCATCAAACATCATTATAAGCATCACAGAGTAGATTTGGATCACCAAAAAGCTTCGGATCATGCAAAATCAAGAACTGCTCTTCAAGAGGTTCAGTTTTCGAATCTCTTAATTCTCAAATTAATTGCCATATTCTTGTAGATCTTGTGTTCCTGATTATTCTGAGCTAAAAATCGTGTGAAATGATGCACTATAATGTGAGATATGAGTGGTTCAAGTTTTGTGCATAGATTTTCTTTTGCTCGATTCTCTTTGATTATGTGGAATTATGCTTAGCTATTGATTGATCTGTTATCACCATGGAAGGATCTTTGTTTTGGTATAATTTTTGTTGATTTCTGGAAAAATTCTGGAAAAACGTATGAAGCTCGTGCCGCTGTTCATCTTCTTCCTCATGAAGAAGATGAAGATCTTCATGTGTGCGTCGACTGTAGCGGTGGCTTGCGTCGACTCTAGGTTCTGGCTGTGGTCTTGCATCGACCTATTAATGGTCTTGCGTCGAATCTAGGTTCTGGTTGTGGTCTTGCGTCGACCTATTGATGGTCTTGCGTCGACTCTAAGTTCTGGTTAGGCTTTTTGCAAAACGGCACCGTTTCACTTGAGCGCACATTTTTGAATCTGGCCAAGGTTCGATTCTGGCCGAGCGCATTTCATTCAAAATCAGTCCATTTTCACATGTTCCCTCCTTATTTCATGCTACATGTCCATTTTGATTTCACATTTTTTCATTAACTTCATAAAATCATATAAAATTGAAAAATCATCCAATTTAATCCCAATTTTTTGCATAATGCTCCTTGTTTTGTCTAGTTTTTTATGATCGTGAATTGGAAAGTTGTGCTTGGCTGGAAAATTAATTTGCTCTAGGATGATTGAGCACATGTGCATTTATGACCTTGCCTTACTCTTTCCTTTGTGAAATGTTTGATTCTAATCCAATGGACTTGAAATTTTACATGCTGATTCTAGACACATTGATGGACATTTTTGTTTTCGTTTGACATTTTTCCCATGCTCCATTTCTGTTTTATGCTTGTGATAACATGGTGTGACAATTTGTGTCACACATTTGGTTGTTTAACTTGTACAATGTGATTTCCATGCCAAATGACCTCTAATGCTTCTGATTTTTTGTGTGATGGATGTTGTGGATGTGTTAATTGCTCATGAATTTTTCCAGGTTTATTTGAATCATTTCTGTTTTGATTGAGAATTTTCATTCATGATGATCATTTGGATGCCTTGAATTGGTCTTTGACTTATCTTGCACATGAAATAGACTTGCTTATTGATTTTGCTTTGGTCCTTTTTAGGACTTGTTCTTGATTGTTTAAATGTGATTCATGTTGAGTTTGGAGTTCTGTTTTGGATTTTTGATCCTCTTTTGACCCTAGGCTTTGACCTAGTGGTTTGGACTTACCATTTGGAGTGTGAATTTCAGGTTCAAGTGTACATTTCCATGATTGGAGTGGCTCCTTCATTTAAGCTTGGTCAATTGTTGTCATTTTCTAACCTTTGTGTGTTTTGTAGGCTTTGAGAACAATTCACTTGTGCTTATGGCTTGCTCATTGTTGTCTGATGATGCTTTGTTTGTCTGTTTGATATTGACTGTTATTGATTGTTTGAACTGTATGCTGACTGGTTTAGCTGTTTCCACAGGTACCTAAGTTTCTTTAAGTTCATTTGAACTTTGCTTTGCTAGCTTGTGGTTTGCTTACCACTGAGGTATAATCTCTTGATCTTCATGTAGTCTAGAAGACCTTTCATGTTATGGTGGCAGGCACCTGTCTGAAGCCCTCCTTAAGAGGCAATGTTTGTGGATGTTTAATTTTGTGCCAAGAAGGTAAAGACCTCTTAAGAGGCAATTGGAAGATAAAAGGGATGTGCAATCCATCCCAGGCTATTCAGTTGTGTCATTCCCTTTGCTCACACCATGTGTTGATGCATTATGAATAAGAACCCAAGATCTTGTTGTGTCAGTCATCTGTGGAGAAGAGTTTCTACATTCTGAACTCCCACACTTTCTATTTGAGTCAAGCTCTCCCAGGCCAGGGATAAGAGTTGTGAGGTCTTACCCTCACTTCCCATTTCATCTGCTTCACCCTAACTCTCAATGTTAGGGTTAAGAGCTAAAAACACCCCATTCCAGTTGGCTTGTTTCTATAGCCTAGCCTTGTATGAGCCAATTGTTTGCATATAGTGTGTGTGCTTGCTCTCTTGTGCTTGTATTTGCTTGATTGTGTTGTTTAGGCTAGCTTACTTCCTATGCAAGTTAGGATAGAGACCTCAACATAGGGATCGTATGCATGATAACTTCTAGGCTCGAGTCGTAGTCTCCCTAGTAGTCTGTTATCTCCCTTTGTCTCTGGTTAGGTTAGAAGTTCTTTCCCTGTTTAGGGGAACTACGTCGCCCTGATCCTCATACTAGATGAGGTACGTAGGCAGGAGATGAGCTGATCTCTCCGGGCGCCCTTTTTCTTTTTCAACCCCTTTGTGTGTGTTTGGAGTCTGACGTAAGTCCAGCGATTGGCAGTTGGTTTCCTATGTCTTGTTTGCTTGTTGGAGTCTGACGTAAGTCCAGCGATTGGCAGTTGGTTTCCTATGTGTGTGTTTGTTGGTTCGGAGCCTGATGTAAGTCCAGCGATTGGCATTCGGTTTCCATGTTTGCCTGTTTGTGTGGAGTCTGACTTAAGTCCAGCGATTGGTAGTCGGTTTCCTGTGTGGGTTTTGTTTGGCGTGCGTTAGCCGAGCTACGAGTGCTCTGATTCTTCTCCGGTCAGAGAAGATACGTATGCATAGGATGCGACGTCCTAGCGAGCACGTTTCCCCTGTCCCGAACTACGTCGACTCTGATGTCTGTGTTTGACAAACTACGTAGGCCCAGGATGCGATATCCTGCCGAGTCCCGTTTCTTCCGTCTTTCTGTGTTTGTTTCCAGCCTTGTGCAGTGTGTGAGCAGTTTTAGCAACCTTTCTTCTATTCTTTTGTGCGTGGATCCCGTCGAGTACGACGGATGCGTAGGGGTGCTGATACCTTCTCTACGCATAACCGACTCCCGATCCCATCTTTCTTTGGTCGCGAGACCATGTCTTTTCCAAGTTTACTTCGAGTGTTTCCTTTCCCTCTTTTGGGATAAATAACGCACGGTGGCGGATCCGTTGTTTCTTTTTCCCGCCGGTTTTTCGCGTAATGCGACAAGGATCCTGAATCATTTATTCATCAAGATTGGAAGTTTGGCCTTGAAAAGTTGACTAGTCAAGTCATCTGACTAAACTGAGGTCCATTGAGATACAACTTTTGATATTTTTGTCAAATGAAGATGACCCCAAGAGAAAACATGTTCCTAAGAACCATATGAACAACTCTAATTTTCATCAAAAATCCATTTGAAACTTGGAAGGTCCTCATTAATTATAAAACATTATAGGTCATTTTGACTAAAACCCTAATTTTGGATCAACTTACCATGGGAATAACTTCCTTAATTTTTATGATTTTGAGGTGAGACCAAATGCATTGGGTTATGACAAGCGCTAAGGATGACATAACGTTACTAACTACTAACTTTAATTTGAGCATTTAATTTCTTGCCATTTACTTTTAATGTCATTTATTTCTTGCTCATTATTCATATTGATTTTCACTTTGCTCACTTGAGCACATATCTTATGTTTATGTCATTTTTCTTTTGCTAATTGGAGCCCATTTTTGTATATTTCTATCTTGTGTTTGCTTTGTGTTTGTTTTGTGTGAACCAAATGCAAAAGGAGAAAGGACTTAGAATTATGACTTACCTATGCTTAAAGGAGTTCAAGAGCAACTAGGCCTCATGCCTTTAGAATGCAAAACTTGTTGATAAGCAACTAGGCCTCATGCCTTTAGAATGCTAAAATTCAAAAGTTGACCTAAAAGGACTTCTCCTCCAAACTTATTCTTTGTCCATTCCCTTTATTGTATTGTGAATTGTAGATGTTTGATTTGTTGCATTTTATGTTAAAACACTAACTGGACTCTAATGTCTTGACTGATGTCATGACATGCTTTGGAGATGTTTGATTGGCTGCATTTTGTGTTAGAACATCTAACTGTACTTTGATGTCTTGACTGATGTCATGACATACTTGAGTAGTATGTTGCAGGTTTAGCTAATACAAGATTTACTGAATGTCAAACTAGATGTTATGATATTCATCCCTGACAGCAGATACTGAGGTATAGAACAGTTGGTTGTCTGTTATAACTCAGTATTTAATTTCAGTATGTTTATCAAGGGAATAACAGACCTGACATAAGGCCTACTGTCTGAATGTCAAACTTGATGTTATGACATTCATCATTGACAGTGTAAGACCCCAATTTTGTCCCTAAGATCCCTCATGGCATCATATCATATCATTGCATAGCCTCAAGGATCATTAAGCATCTTGCCTTCCTTTCCCTTGGGATGGGATCCCTTTGAGAGTGGTTCTTGATCACCAGGCATTGTTTGCATTGTATATCATTGCTTTTCTCATTTGCTCACTAACCAAAAGTACCAAAAATATGTCATCTAACATTTGTTTTGCAGTCTAAGCAAGCACAGGTCAAAGCAATTCAAGGTTTACTTTTAAGCAAGAGCATAGGGTATTTTCTTGGTATGAGGCCCACATGATCTTTATCTTGATCTTATATGAGCTAAAGGTTCATTTTGAAGCAAATTTCCCAAGTGGTTGAAGCTCAAATTCATCAAGCATTGCCAAGGTCACCTGAGGACCATATGGTCAACTGCACAGTCAATTGAAGGCTTTGAGGTGTGGGAAATGATCTGAGGCATCCCATTAATGTTCATACAAGGCCTATTCATCAAGTCAAACCTCTACATTGAAGAATTTGAAGTCAAAGCAAATGTTTCCCAAAATGGAAAGTGACCTGTAATTTCAAGTTTCCAAAAATGGCAAGTTTTTGGATCAAATTCAACTTGACTTTCCAACATCAAAGAAGCTTCAAATGAAATTTTGTCCAACATGAAAGTTGAAGATCTCCCTCTCCCATTTACAAAAAGTCCAAGATCATGAGCATCTGATGAATGGTTGAGGAGATATGATCAAATGATTGCCAAGTGTGCATGGAACTTCAACAAGCCATAACTTTTGATCCAAAACTCCAAATGGAGTCCCTCTTTTTGCATTATGCTCCTTATGACTCATATTTTCCAAATCCATCATTGCATTCCATGAAATTTAATCACATGATCATATGCCCATGCATGTTCATTTTGGAGGGAAATTTGGAAATTCAAATTTGGTGCATCATATGAACAAAATACCATTGCCATTATGCTTATGAGATGATTTTAAGTGGATTTGAGCATTCATATGGTACTGTTCAAGTCCAAATTTGCATGGCACCTCACATTTTCCAATTTTGGTCATGCACCTCATTTTCACTAATGATAATTAACTCATGCTTAATTCTGATTTGGATGTGATTAAGAGACCATATATAAATCAAATCCTAACAGAATTTGAGGGTTTTTTGAACATTCTAGATCCAAAATTTCTCTTCCCTCCAAATTTTTCTCTCAATTGAAACTTGAAATTTTTTCACATAAGCCATTGATTTTGTTGCATATTCGTGTTCACTGATCATCATTGAGTGCAGATCAAGCTCTTGGTTGAAGAATTCGAGCAGAAATCAAGCTGTGCAAGCTCAAGAACATGAAGATGGAAGTGGAAAATTAATCAAGATCCAGTTCGTTTCAAGCTTCATAACAAGAATATAGAAGGAGATCTAGACACTTGTGAGAGCCTGAATCCACGATTTCATTATTCTGCTCTTCAAGAGGTTACAATTCGATCATCACCTTTCTTTATTTTATGCACATATTATGGTAGATCTTTCCATGCTGATGATGTTGATGTTTTTAGATTGTGATTTGGTTAGAAAATGAGCAAGATATATGAATTTGAATTTTTGACATGCATTATGTTTGCCTTCGATTCGCATGATTCTTTGAGTTTTAGACTAAATGAATGTTGGATTTGTATTCCTCACGTTGAGATCTTTCATTTCATGTACCTGTTTGCAAATTTTGGAAAAAAATTCTGATGAAGTTACTGTAGCGCCACCGCCTTCACGAAGAAGACGGTGGAAACCACCGCTGGCCGCCGTGCATGAACAGTAATTAGGGTTTCTCTGGTTCAGCTTATGAATTCCACTGTTTGAACGTTGTTATCCTTTGCCTCGTGCGTTCGAATCCGCGCCATGTTATTTGGATTTTCCAATTGTGATTTATTTCATTAGCCAAAACGCTGTGTTTTGCTTGCCGCACCCATAGCCTCTAGGTCTTGTGTTCGAACCTGGCATGTTGTAGTTTCCATTTCCATGTTCATTTCATATTATTTCCATGTTTCACATTTTATTTCATTTTATTCATGTTAATTCAAAAAATCATAAAAAATAGCATGTTGATCCAAATAATTCCAAACTTTTTCCTACATGATCATGTGAATGTCTACTATTTTATGGTGTTGATTTTCTGATTTTATCATGTTTGGATTTTTAATTGTGTTGGATTATTTGAACATGTATGCAAATGTACCATGCTTCATTCAATTGATTGTGGAATGCTCAATAATTGTCCAATTGCCATGAAATTTTATATGCTGATTCATAGCATGACACATGATTTGTGGAACTTTATTTGGTATTTTTAGCATTTTACTTCTCTGTTTCGGACACATGAATGTTTGGTGTGACAATGTATGTCACACATTTTGATGCTGATCTTATTCATTTTCATATCCATGTCAATTGAGCTTTTCTGTTTCCAATTTTTTGCATGATGATTTTGTTTGATATGTGGTATGCTCATATAAATTTTCATGATTGTTTGAGTCATTTCTGTTTTAATATGGATTTTTGATTCTTGATGTTCAATTGTGTGCTTTGAAATTGCCTTTGCCATATCTTGCTCATGAGATGACTTTGCTTAATGCTTTAGACTTGGTCCTTTTTAGGACATGTGCTTACTTGATTAAACATGCTTCATGTTGAATATTGGTTGCTGTTTTGACTTTTTGCTTCACCTTTGACCATAGGCTTTGCACTACGGGTTTGGACTCACATTTTGAGCTTTGTATTTCAGGTTCAAGCAATTAGTTCTAATGGATGATGTGCTCTCAATACTTGAGATGCAAATTACTTTGGTTGACTAATTTTGATTGTGTTGTAGGTCCTTTGGTGGTGAACTCAATTGAGTTTATGGCCTACATGTTGTACATATTGGGAATGTCTGACTGTTGTTATCTGTTGGTTGTTTGTCTGAATATCATACTGATTGTTTAGCTTTTCATACAGGTACCTTATCCGCTTTGAGTTCATTATTTGAACTTTGCTTTGCTTGTGGTTGGCACACCACTTAGGTAACCTCTTTTCTCCATGTAGTCTGGAAGCCCTGTCGTTTCTTTTGGCAGGCATTTGGCTGAAGTCCTCCTTAAGAGGAAATGTCTGTGTATGTTTATCTTTGTGCTAAAGACCTCCTTGTCGAGGCATACAGGTTAAGTCCTCCTAAGTGAAGAGGCAATTGGCAGATAGAAGGGATTAGCAATCAATCCCCTGCTAATCGTTTGAGTCGTTCATTATGCTCGCACTACGTGCTGAAGCTCTTGAACCTAACCCAAGATCATTGTATATAGAGTCAGTCATGTGAAGTAGAGTTCCTCATTCTGGACTCCCACACCTTCTTTGATTCAAGCTCACCCAGGCCAGGGTTAAGAGCTATGTGGTCTAATCCTCATTTCCCATTTCATCTGCTTCACCCTAACTCTCAATGTTAGGGTTAAGAGCTCAAAACACCCATAACAGTAATGGCTTCTTTGTCAAGGTTGATATGACCCCTTGACTAAAGCCCAACTTTGATTGAGCCTCTTGATTGTGTATAGAGTGTGCTAATGGATTGATGTGATTGCTTGTGTTTGCTTTGCATATTGTTCTTGCATATTGTTGTTGCATATTGTTGTTGCATATTGCTTTTGCATTTTTTATTTGCTTCGTTTGAGGAGTCAGATGTAAGACCATTAATTGGATATCTGTTTCTTATTCCTTTTGGGGAGCTGGATATAAGACCATTGATTGGCACTCCATTTCCTGTATCTGTTTTCTTTTGTGGAGTCAGATGTAAGACCATTTATTGGCATTCCATTTCCTGTATTTGCTTCTTTTGTGGAGTCAGATGTAAGATCATTGATTGGCTATCTATTTCCTGTTCCTTTTGGGGAGCTGGATATAAGACCATTGATTGGCACTCCATGTCCTATTTTGTTTCTTTTTGTGGAGTCAGATGTAAGACCATTGATTGGCTATCTGTTTCCTATCTTGTTTCTATTTTGTGGAGTTAGATGTAAGACCATTGATTGGCTATCTGTTTCCCATGTTGCTTTGTGGAGTTGGACGTAAGACCATTTATTGGTACTCCGTTTCCCGTTCTATTTTCGGAGTTGGATGTAAGACCATTTATTGGCAATCCGTTTTCAGCTTTTATTCTTTTTTTAAACCTTGCTTATTGCTTTGTGTTGCCTATTCTAGAGGAACCACTTGGATCATCTACATATGATCTCAAGAAGGGAACTCCTATGAAGTTTTGTTCCTCATCCTCCCACCTTTTTGTTCTTTAAACCTCCATTTGCATGTTAACCCAAACCAAAAAACTATTGTGCAAACATTTTCACTTGTTTTCAAAACTAGAAACCTAAGCCTTATGCCTTTGATTTTCAAAACTTGCTTTCATAATACTCATTGTGAATTGAACATTAAATCAACTTTGACTTCCTTTTGTGAATAATTCTAATTGGTTAATTCCACCCACTCAATTGCTTTTGTGGCTTTGTCCACTTCTTAATCAAGTTTTCATACATTAGCCATAGATCTCAATTATCTTAGTGGTTGATGTGAATCTCACCTTTTGTCCTTAGTGATTGAATTGTAAGACTTCCTTGCTTATTATAGGGTTAACCCCTGACTAGCATGTTGAAGTTTTTCTCACATGGTGGACTTGTGGTTGTATAGGTTGAGTTTTCTCCCGTGGATAACGAAAGACCTTAAGGCTTTTGTTTAAAATCAAACCACTCATCTTTTTGGAAATCTTTTAGCCGAACTACGAGGTTTTGATCCTGTAAAGGTACGTAGGCAATGGATTCATCCATCCAAACACAAAAATAATAAATTTGTACATTCTTTTCTCATCCCTTCAATCATGTTTGCACAATAAATATTTCATAAACAATAACTTCTTGCAACAATTTCTGAAAAGGGTTCCCTAGGAGTACCTAGGATGTTGTGGGTGCCTAACACCTTCCCATAGCATAATTACCCCCTTACCCAGATCTCTGTACCCTTTTTATTAGTTTTCTTTGCAAAACTTCTTAGGCTTTTGTTCGCTTTCTAGCCATTCCTTTGGATAAATAGAAGTGCGGTGGCGACTCTAGCTTGTATGATTTACCTCGGATCTAATCAATATTTCCGATGGTGACGAATACACCGCTACAGACAGCATATATTGAATAATAGGCAGGTTGGTTTTCTGCTACAGTTCAGTATGTATCTCAGTCTGTTCTTTAGGAGGATAACAGACCTGGCATAAGGCTCATTGTGTAAATGTCAAATTGGATGTTTTTACATTTATTACTGTAAGCTGATACTGAAGTATAGACTGGTTGGTCTTTTACAGTACAACATTGTGTACAGTCTGTTTTCAGGAAAATAACAGACTTAGCATATGGTCTATGTTCTGGACGTCAAACTGAATGTTGTGACATTCATTCATGACAGCATATGCTAAATTGTAGGATGGTTAGTTTTTCTGTTTCAGTATTTTTCTCAGGCTATTTTTCAGAAATCCAACAACTGAGCTAAAATCCAGGAAACTAACAACTAAGCTACAATTAATGAACCTAACAAATAGCCTATTTGTTAGTACCCTAATATGTGGAAATTAGGTTAACTTGCTTGACCTTAATTTTAGGAAATACAAGTACAAGGCCCAAGTGCTGCAATATAAAAGGATAGCAATCCTTCATTCAGAACTCGGGGGTTTAGGCGTGAAGATTGTATTGTTCCATCATACTTCACTACTGTATTTTTGTGTGTCTTGTATTAGGTGTATCTTGTGAGCCAAGCAATTACCACCTAGATGATTGCATTGGACTAGGGTGTTCATTGAGTTGTAAGTGTTGTGTCACTCTAAGCTTTTAAGCGTGAGTGCTGTGTATCTTGATTAAAGTTGTTAAGCACAATCAAGAGTTGTTTGAAGTGTGACTTCACGATTATCTTTAAACTTAATTAAAGGTTGTAATCACTGAGGTGATTGAGAGGGAGTGAGTAGGAACTCTGATCTTAGTGTAAGATTGAAATTGCATTGGGTAGGTATTAAATGATAGGATTAAATAGTTGGTTTAAGGTCTGAATTAATACTACTAATAGTGGATTTCCTCCTTGGCTTGGTAGCCCCCAGACGTAGGTGTGTGTGACATCGAACTGGGTAAACAATTCCTTGTGTTATTTACTGCACTTTATTTTTAAGTTCTGCATAATTCTTGTCTGCGCAGAATTGGATGTCATAGCATCCCGTGTGACATCGAAAGTTTGTTAACTAAAATTTCAATTGGCATCAGAGCAGGCACCCTACCTGTTAATTTCTGGGTAAGATCTAGGGAAGTTACTTTCTAGTACCATGGACAAGGATGTAGAATACTCAAATAGACCACCCATGCTGGATGGTTCTAACTATGATGACTGGAAGCCTCGTATGATAGCCTTCTTGAGGTCTCTAGATAGCAAAGTCTGGAGAGCTGTCAACAAAGGATGGGAATATCCAACGAAGACAGGTAACGATGGAATCACTATGCAAATTCCAGAAGAAGAGTGTGACAAGGAGCAAGAGGCTTTAGCCCTTGGAAACTCTAAGGCCTTGAATGCACTGTTCAATGGAATAAGTAAGAACATCTTCAGACTGGTGCATCACTCTGAGCTGGCTAAAGAAGTTTGGGATATGTAGCACCTCAAATTTTCCCTCCTCATTCATGCATTCATTTTTTAGGTCATTTAACATTTCATATTACATTTCATCATGTCAATCAGAATTAGCTCCAAGAGGATGTCATCCAAGTCACTTTGTGGGTTCTATCTGAAGGATCAAGCTTAATGGGCCCAGTACAGTTCAAAATTCAACTATGAAGCCAAAAGTCAACTGGGAGTCAACTAAAGGTGAAATGGCCAGGGAATGACTTGAGTTACTTCCAACATGTTCAAATAGGGTCTATTCATCATTCAAAATGTTAATCTTGAAGGGGCAAAAGTTTGTTCATGAGCTATCATGCTCGCTAGGTGAACAGAATGGGTCGCCTAGCGAGTCCCAAGAAAAGCCACCAGAATCACCTGCGCTCAGAGGCATTTCCTGAACTGTCATGCTCGCTAGGCGAAGCCCAAGCGTTTTAAACAAAAAAAATGAGAAAAAAAAACGAAAAAAGAAACAAAAAAACGAAAAAAAGAAAAGAAATAAATAAATAAATTTAAAAAAAAAACAAAAAAATCTTGGACTTGGACCTCTCTCATTTAAGCCCACAAAGCCACGAAAATCAGGTTATAAATTCCAAAAATTTCATTGAAACAAAACCCTAGAGAAAAAAGAGAGAGAGAGATTCTAACTAATTCAGAGAAACCTCCAGAGACTGAAGGGAACTCATCTGCAAAGAACCAATTCCCTCTCATATAAACCCTAAGATTGTTCTACAGAGCCAACAGTGAAATTTCCACTATTCAGTTATGCCCTATTTCCACTACTTTATACTTCCAACCTGAAATTTCTGAACGTATGAGGTATTATGGGTGAATTTGGAAGAGTGGGTATCGTTAGGTTTAAAAAGGCATAGCATTCTTGTAAGTGAGATTGTAAGTCTCTAATTCTTTATGGAATTGTGTGAAAACTTGACCTTTTTTCCTTTCATTAGAGCTAGTGGCATACTTTTTTATTTATCCAAGTTGGAGCCTTTCTCATGGATGATGTCTTGGTTCATGTATTCATACATGTGAATGAATGGTTGTGTGTTTTCTAAGGAATGACTTAAACAATTTAATTCTTCATTAACCTTTGACTAACTTCTTATTAATGTTGATTTACTTTCAAGTCATTTACTTAATGCACTTTAAATTTCAGTACCTTTATCATTCATTGCCATTTACATTTCATGTAACTTGTTTATGTTTCAAGTCTTTTTCACTTTGGTCATTTGAGCCATAGGCAACTCCCCTATGCTTTGAGGACTTAGCCAATGCCACTATCTGAGATTGAGTTATCCCTGACTTTGCCTTTCATATGATGCAAGACCTTGAGTTCCCTTGATTCATCTCACACTTTAACTTTGTGCTTAATTGTTATACTATTACTATTGTTGATGTTTGATGATTGCTTTTGAGTTCACCACAAGGAATATTTTCATCTGATACATTGGAAGACATTGAAGATTGCTAGCTATTAGAGTGATTGCTTTAATATTATGGCTATCCTCATTTGATGCCTTGGTCTTCATATTGTTTTCTTGGATATTCCTTGTGTTTGTTGCTTGCTAAAGTACTAAGGAAAATGGGTTTCTGTATGACATTCTTGTCTATTTGATTGCATCCCATTGGTCAGATATCTTCAACCCTTAACTTTTAATTTTTTCCTAGGATATTCCCTTCATCTCCTCTCACTTCTTTAATTCAAAATATCTCCCTCTTTTCAAAACCTTTTTTATTTGTGTCTTTCAAGTTAGACATGTTTTAATGATTAGAAACTTTGGCCTTATGCCATTGAATTTTTAAACCTTTTTCTTAATCAAACTTATGAATAAACTTAATTGTATTGACTTTAATTCCAAAAAGATAAAAAGAACTAACAACCTCATTCAAATCTTTGGCCTTTTGTTCCTTTTCTTTTGAACTTTTGGTTAAAACCAATTCACCAACTTCTTTGAAATTTTTACCACGAACTACGGGGTTTTGATCCCTCATTTATATGTTGATACGTAAGCATAACACTGAAGGTCTTGTCAAACACGAAAATATAATTAATGAATTCTTTTTTCATCCCCTCACACTATATTTTATCAAACATCATTTAGACCAAAAACACTTGCACCCAAAAATGGCTCCCTAGGAGTACCAATGACACTTTGGGTGCTAACACCTTCCCTCTGTGTAACCAACCCCCCTACCTGTAATCTCTAACATTTTATTTGTTTTGATTTAAAAACTTCTTATCTTTGGGTTTTATTCGTACTTTTTCCCTTTTCCTTTGGAAACAATAAAAGCGCGGTGGCGACTCTAGTTTTATTGACGTCAAGTTTATCCATAGCTTGATGGTCATGAATTTACCGCTTCAACCACTCTTGTAGAATTAGATGTCAAGTAAATATGAGAGATTTTCCAAGTCTGGAATTTTAAACTCCTCACTTAAGTCATGTTTGAAATCTTTAATCTTCTTCTTCGAACATACTATTAGCAACACATCATCGACATAGAGACATATTATAAACAATTCACTATTGCTTCTTCTTACATATACTCCATGCTCAGTTATGCACTTCACAAATTCCTTCTCCCTTAGAAAGTTATATATCTTCTTATTCCAAGATCTTGTAGCTTGCTTGAGTCCATACAGGGCTTTATGCAGCCTGTATAACTTGCTTTCTTCACCATGTTTCACAAACTCAATTGGTTGTGCAACATAAAATTCTTCATCTATGGGGTCATTCAGGAATTCACATTTCACATCTATCTGACATGTATGCCAGTTGTTCATGTTTGCTAGACCAACAACCAACCTTATTGTTTCGATCCTAACATTAGGTGTAAAAACTTCATCGAAGTCGATTCCTTCTTTCTAATGAAATCCTTTTGCCACAAGTTTTTCCTTGTGTCGAGTTACTTCTCCTTTGGGATTCAACTTCATCTTGTATACCCATTTCACATTGATTTCCTTCTTGCATTAAGGCATTGGCAAGTGACCAAGTGTTGTTGACTTTGATGACATAAAATTCCTCATTCATTACTTTCACCCACTTCTAATCTTCAATGCCTCAATTGCATTGACTAATTTTACATCTGCATAGAAAACATAGTGTACCATCTCACTTTCGCCATCGACCACATCATCTGATGTAATCACACATTCTTGCAACCTTGCAGGCATGTGTCTTATTCTATGAGGTTTGCATGTTGAACATCTATTTCGACTTCTTCTTATTGAACATCTATTTCAACTTCAATTACTGGTTCTTCACGTAATATTCTCACTCAATCTTTTCTGACATTTTCGGTCCAATCTCATTCCTTAAGCTCATTTATGATCACGTTCATGTTGATCACTACTTACTTGTTCGTTGGATCGAACAACTTGTAACCTCCAATCAAATGTTATCCTGTTAGGATTATCTGACTCGACTTGTCATCAAGTTTTCTTCTCAACTGATCAGACACATGTCTATCTGCTATAGATCCAAATACTTTCAGATGACTCAAGCTAGGCTTAAAACAAGACCAACATTCTGCATGCGTAATTCCTTCTAGCTTCTTTGTTGAACATCTGTTCAGGATGTATGTTGCAGTCGACATAGCTTCTCCCCATAATTTTTTGGGTATATGCTTGCCTTTCAACATACTTCTCACCATATTCATGGTGATTTTATTCTTCCTTTCTACAATTGCATTATGTTGTGGAGTGTAGGGTTGCACCACCTGATGCACAATCCCTTCTTTCTCACATAACTTTTCAAAGTCTTTTGACACATACTCTCCACCACCATCAGTCCTCAGAATCTTTAGCTTTCGACCAATTTGTCTTTCGACCATAAATTTAAACTTGACATATACCTCGATCACTTCACGTTTCTTTTTGATCAGGTAGGTCCATAGTTTTCGACTGAAATCATCTAAGAATGTGACAAAATATCTATTACCTCCAATCAAATCCAGCTGGATAGGACCATACACATCAGAGTATATAACTTCAAGAAATTCCTTCAACTTGTTTCCTGCATCCTTGCTAAATTTGTTCTTGTGCTACTTCGCCTGCACACATTCCTCACATACTTCATTTGGAATGTCGATTTCTGGTAACCCAGAAACCATATTCAGATCTCTGATTTCTTTGAAATTGAGATGGCCAAGTCTATGGTGCCATATCCATTCATCCCTGGTAGATGCATTTGCAAGGAATTTGTGCTCCATCATATTAATTTTAATCATGAAGGTTCTATTATGATACATAGGTGGCTTCAAGATTAGCCTTCCACCTGAGTCGAGAACTCGCATCATCTTGTCTTTAATCAGCACTTTGTAGTTCTTTTCATCCAACTTCCCTATGGTGAGCAAATTGCTTTTAATGCTTGGTATGTATAGTACATTGGAAATTACTGACCTTTTGCCATCTTTCCTCATAATTATAACATCACCAATACCTTCACCTGCTAGAGTATTGTCATTTGTAAATTTTACCATGTTCTTCATTGAGGGTTTCATGTTGACACAAAAATCTTTCCTACCAGTCATGTGTGACGAACATCTTGAGTCCAAGTACCATTGGTCTTGGAATCTTTCTTCATCTCTTGTTGTGACTATCCAAAAAAAACTTTTCTTCTTCATGCTTTGCAAACTTTGCATCAGTTTCCCGATTCTTCTATTTTTTAGGATAATCACTTGATTACTAACCATACTTCTGGCAATTAAAACACTGAATGTGACTTTTGTCAGGTTTTTGACCACCACCTCTTCCTCTACATACAACACCACCTCTCTGGTTACTTTGGTATAAGGGTCTTCTCTGATTTGACCAGCCTCCTTCTTGCTGACTTCGACCAGTCGAATTGTTGTATCCTCATTTACCTTTGTTGTTGAGCCACTTCCCTTTGCTTTTATTTTCTCTTGTTGATTGCGCTTGCAAGGCCACATCACTCTTCAACTTGCTTGTAGCTCTTTCATCCATTCTTTGTTCATGAGATTCAAGTGTCACTTGAAGCTCTTCTTTTGTCAATGTTGACAAATATTTCAACTCTTCTATGACTACTACCATGTGGTCAAAATTTCGAGCCAATGACCTTAAGATTTTTGAAATAAATGATCTTGATGTCAACACTTCTCCACATACCTTGATTTGATTCATCAGTTTTGTAATCCTAGTGAAAAAATCAATTATGCTTTCATGACGCGTTTGTTGAAAAAGGTGTCACTCCCTCCTTCACAAGATCCCAAAGATCTTTATAACAAAAGACAATATTTATCTGCTTGCACCAATTCTCATAATTCAGATTCTTCAGAATTGGGAGACTCTCCAAAAAATGCATGTTTGGATGATTCATCACCAACGTGTTTTGCTTCCCACAAAACGCTCGGGCTAATGCTCTAGATGCCAGAGGTTGGAATTAAACCCAAAACTTTAAGTAATTCCGAGTCAATCTTGATGAACAAGATTCAATCAATCGATCAAATTCCCACTTGCAATTCACTCTTCACTCGAGTGAATCAATCAACCTTGGTTGCGAGATTATATCGTTGCACAATGATGATGAAAACAAGAAAAAAATTGAATAAGAAAGAAGATTAGGGTGTGACGGGAATCAGGGAAGAAGATGATTTCTACATAGTCTCTCTCTGTCCACAGTCTATGAAAAATCTCGTTAATTTTGCAACTGCAAGTGATTACAAAATCGATCTCAAAATAAGGGTTACTCCCTCTATTTATAATTAAGCTATCTAACTCCCTAAACTAAATCTCAAAAATTACAAAGGTCCAAATTATCTATTTTGGTCTAAGTCAAAATCATGTGCCAAGCAATCTACTTCGGCACACAATATTTCGACGACAACAGATTCTATCAAAAATACTACTTTAAAACAAAGAATTACAATTCAACATTTATTAGATTTTTATATTGTTTTTAAAATAAACAATATTGTCTATTTTTAATCCAAACTTTTTTATACAAACAGTTATCTATTTTTAATACATATTTTAATACTAAAATAAACTATTTTTCATTTCATATTTATAACATAATAGTTACATATCTCCATTTTTTTCATACTAACATTTGTTATAACAAAAAGTATTAGTAATATATTCCAAAAATATCAACACCAATTTCAGTAATATATTTTGATTTTTTTTTAACTCATTTCTCCTTATTTAAACAAAAAATAATTAAACACATGGAAAATTAATATTAAATAGCACCCAACTTCAACAAATATCAGAATAAACATTTAGAAGGAAAAAAAATACTTTGGATGAACAAAAACTACAACACACCTTAACTTTGAATCTCATTATAAAATTTGATATATTTAGATAATGAAAATGGTATGTAAAATCAGAAAATAAAAAATAAAAAGTATCAATAAAGATCTCATAGAAACTAAAAAATATAAATTAAACAAAAAAGAAATATAAAATAGTAAAATAATTACCTTTAAAGAGATGAAATTTTGTAGAATTAAACAATGAAAGTTTAGAGGGATGAATGTCAGGAGGAAGAAAAATGAAAAAAGTTTAGATCGTGGAAGTGGAAATGGTTGTAGTGTGAGATTAACAAAGGAATTTGCGAGGGGGCTCCACACACTCTTAATCAGCCATATTTAGCTTGGGATAACCCCTCACAAAATGAAAAAAAATGCATTAAAGCCGCTAACACTCCTGGCATGCAAAGCGGTGATGGGATAATTGAGTCAGACATTTGCTAGGGGGCTCCCACGTTGTTAAACGGTCACACATAGCTTGGGGCATCCTCTTGCAAAATGCAACTAACAATAATTAAAACTATTGGCATTGTTGGCACGCGAAACTGTGATAGGTCAATTGGATCAGACATTTGTAGAGGGCACCCCACACTTTAACAACGATCACTTTTTACATTGATTAGCCCCATAAAAATTACAATGCGACTAATACTGTTTTCAACGGTGAACATGTTGTTAGAGGCTTCCCCTCACAACGCTCAATTTGGAAAATAAAAAATCCCTATTTTTTTTCCGAGGGGTATCCTCATGCAATTTATTTATTTTTTATTTTGTGATTTACGAGGGGTTTATCCCCACAAAACGTGTACATTTAGTGAGGGGTGATTCCCCGGGCTATAAAATTCTTCTAATTGAACAAGCTTTTTTTTATAGTGAATGATTGTATCTGTTTTTTTCATTAGATACAATTTTTGTCATCTAGAACTAGAAAAGAGTTGGGAATACCATTAATATGATTCATCTTTACAGCAAACACATTTCAGGATCCCTAGAAAGACGATCACCAATGTGCATTTTTTGAATTCACGATAAAGAAAAATGAGTCATAGGCTCTAAATACCAATTTATTAGTGTCAATGCACTTGAGTGAAGAAGAAAAATGCGAGAGAATGAAAGTAATTATATTGGATTGTTGTAGTTGTTGTTACACTATATATATATATATATATATATATATATATATATATATATATATATATATATATATATATAATTTGTAACTTAATTAATTAATCATAATAAATTAATTAATTTGCTAATTAAATAATTTATTGACTTTAATTATATCACAATATAGGCTATTTAGTTTTTACTTTTTTATTTCCCTACATTAAAAGACCTCTTTTTTAAATGAAGAATGACAACATTTAGTTTTGTAAATAAAAGTAAGTGGATCTCACAAAGTTTTTACCCAAAACTTGTTTGTACAAATGGAATGCATTAACACCGTAGCAATAATTCATGAAAAGTAACCATAAGACCTTGTGAGTTAGAAAACCTAAAGACATCGAACAAATTGTATGGACAGAAAATGCATTTAAAAGTTAATTTAATAACATCTTTATAAATGTTGATATTGCATGATATTAGTGCAAAAACACAATTAGAGTTCTACTTCTTAAACCACTAGTGTATTTACTTCTTAACATATGAACAAATTAGAAAAAAATGTGCTCGGGTATATAACATAGAATTATTAAGAGTATGTTTGATTCAGATTTTATAAAAATTGTTTTTCTCTTCTCAAAAATTTAAAAATTTAAAAAAATTGCTTGGTTTATACTTTTTAAAACTTATTTTGCAAAATTGTTTTTACTTTGTTTATTTTTAAAATTAAAAAATTAAAATTGCTAAAGCTTGCTTTACTCTTCATTTTTCAATATTTATATGCATATTTTGGAAACACAAAAACATGGAGAAAACAACCACTTTTCATTAATGGAATTATCATTGTAAACAATATTTTGTTATAACAAAACTTAGTATATTGATTTATTCCATATATAATTAATTTATCTAAATAAATTATTTCAACTTTTTTTTCTATATATTATATGCCTTATTAAGTTATATAATAATATAATATAGTATTAATATTAAGTTGATAATAGTAACACTTAAAAACTTGAATAAATTTTTAAATATTTGTCAATTACATATTTATAAAATTTTATTTTATTTTAAGAATTATTAATCTGTTTATAGACATAAAAACACTATTTTAACTTAACATATAATTTAATAAAATTTAAAAATATATAACTTAACATATAATTAATAACAAATTTTTTTAAAATTGGATTATAAAATAATTTTTTTATTTTCTCATATTTAAAAACTGTTTTTAACCACTAGTAAATCAAATGAATATTTTTATTTTTTCATAACTTTCAAATTCACTCTTGCAGAACATAATTTTCTTTGTAACACTAGCATTCAAAAAAAACATTGTCCTTTTCCTTTGAATTATATGTAGTGACGTTATATTGAAAGAAGTAATATTCCATTTAATGCATCCATATGTACTTATTCTCTTTTGAGGGAATGGGCCATTCATCATTATATATGTACTTTTACTCTTACACGAGATTCCATTTTACTTCTTATTGTATTGATTCATTATGATAACAAGTGGTTAGGTTAAAACAACTTGTAAAATTGTAAAAACAACTGTTAAATTTTGAAACTGAGAGAATTGAAAGTTTGTGAAGCAAAGAATCAAATTATCTCTCTTGCATTATTACAATTTTCATTATGGCAGAGTTTTTGTAGAGTTTCCATGTGAATTTATTTAAAAGAAAAATAGATAAATATTTGAAAGCTACAACATCTAATTGAGAATCGAAACGTTGCATTGTTATTTCTTATATACCTCCAAATGTGACATATGTGATCTATAAATAATTATATTAATCCATTTTTTAATGTGGAATGGTTTGAGATAAACCATACATAAATCATACCATTTTTAACGTGGAAAGGTTAGAATTTAACCATTCATACATCATACTTTTTTTCCTTTTAGCTTTTGAAAGTTTTATTTATCTTTTATTCATATTTATATATCCATAGTTTTATTGTTTTAAACATTCAAAAAAGTTTTTTTAAATTTTCCAAAAACCGGCGGGAAAAGAAGAACAACAGAGCCGCCACCGTGCGTTATTTATCCCAAAAGAGGGAAAGGAAACGCTCGAAGTAAACCTGGGAAAGAACATGGTCTCGCGACCAAAGAGAATGGGTTCGGGAGTCGGTTATGCGAAGGGAAGGTATTAGCACCCCTACGCATCCGTAGTACTCTACGGGATCCACGCACAAAAGGAAGGAAAATTGGTTGCTATAACACTGCTCAAACACACACACACTGGCTGAAAGAGACAAAAGAAACTGACTGAAACTGACTCGGCAGGATATCGCATCTTGGGCCTACTTAGTCTATCAGGCATAGACATCAGAGCCGAAGTAGTTCGGACTGGGGAAACGACACATGCTCGCTAAGATATCGCATCCTATGCATACGTATCTTCTTGGACGAAGAAGAATCAGAGCATTCGTAGCTCGGCTGACACGCACACAAACAAACACAGGCAAAGGCAAACGTGGAGCCCGAATGCCAATCACTGGACTTACATCAGCATCCGAACTAAAACACACACACTGGAACCCAACTGCCACTCGATGGACTTACATCAGCTTCCAAGCACACAACAACACAACAAGTTAATAGGGAGTCGGGGACTCGAGCCTATAACTGTCAAGCACACACACTCAAACAAACAGACAACAAATTGCTAAGGAGTCAGGCACTCGAGCCTAGCAAATGTCAAACAACACACACAAAAAAGAAAAAGGGCGCCCGGAGAGATCAGCTCAATCTCCTGCCTACATACTTCATCTGGTATGAAGATCAGGGAGATGTAGTTCCCCTACGGAGGGATAAAGGACTAGCCTAACCAGATAACAGAGGGAGACACAACTAGGGAGACTACGACTCGAGCCTAGATGTTATCATGCAAAATCAACCCTAGGTTAAGGTTTCTAGCTAACTTGCACAGGAAGCAAGCCTATCCTAAACATGACTTGCACAGGAAGCAAGCCACACACACACTTAACTTGCACAGGAAGCAAGCCAAGCAAAACCTAACTTGCACAGGGAGCAAGTCTAAACTAACCCTAACTTGCACAGGAAGCAAGTCAAACAAACATACAAGCACAGATAGCACACACTATACACAAGCAAGTGGCTCAAACAAGGGTTAGGTTTTAGTCGAGGGGTCATATCAACCTCAACAAACAAACCTCTGGAACTGGGTGAATGTGCTCTTAACCTTGCCATTGAGGGGCTAAGGTGAAGCAGATGAAAGGTGAGTGAAGATAAGACTTCACAGCTCTTATCCCTGGCCTGGGAGAGCTTAAGACAAGAATGTGTGGGTTCAGAAAGTGGGAACCCTTCTACACATTTAAAACTGACTCAACTGTACAATCGTACAAGATCTTGGGTTTGTATCTACAATGCATCAACACAGTGGTGTGAGCAAAGCAAATGACACACTGAATAGCAGGGGATAGGTTGCATATCCCTTGGGTTCTGCCAATTGCCTCTTCACTTAGGAGGGCTTTGACTCTATGCAAGGACAAAATTAAACATCCACAAACATTGCCTCTTAAGGAGGACTTCAGACAGTTGCCTGGCCAAGTAACAGGCCAGGTCTTCCAGACTACATGAAGATTAGAAATATACCTCAATGCAAATTGCTTATACAAGCAAAGCAAAGCAAGTTCAAAGAACTAAGCAACTAATGGTACCTGAAATAGCCAAACAGATCAGTACACAATTCAAAAGTTAAAGCAATAGGAAACAGACATCAACAGTTAATCAGAAGCAAATGGATGTGCAAGGCATAAGGCTTAAGGTATGTGAGCCAAGCCACCTACAAAACAAACAAGTTAGTCAATGATATCCAAGCAAGCTCAATCAAAAAGAAATGGTCTCATTGGTCATTTGTTGGTCAACCTGAAAACATGAGCTCAAAGGTGAGTAACAGGACCACTAGGACAAGCCTAGGGTCAAAAAGGAATGAAAAAGTCAAAACAGCAAAGGGCAAGCATCCAAAATCATGTTCAAACAATTAAGAAACACAACCAATTGGGTTCACATTCATATCAATCATCATCATCATTTCATGAACAATTTAGGTCAAAGTGTTGCAAACAGAAGCTCATAGAAGTCAACAGCAAGGCTTAACTCAAAAGCAATCTCAAACATTTCCAAAAATCACCAAATAAATCATGATCAATCCTAACACATATCATGGTAAGCATGTCAAATTTCATCTTATTTGGACAAGTGGAAGGCAGTCAATGAAAATTAGAAAGTCAAAGCAATTTTGAACATGCTCAAAGAAGTCAACCAAACATGCATCAACTTGAAAAATTCATAAATCAGAGATGGTGTATGATAAATGAATGAGACTAAAACCATGTCAAAGATTAGGATGTTTAGTTATCTCATGTAAAATTTCATGTCCATCTAATAAAGTATGAGAATTGCACAAATGAAATGGGAACATGTGTCTCAAAAAGTCAACATTTGGCTAGACAGGGGAGAAAATCTCAAACAAATGGAAAATGGCACAAACAATTCCAAGAAAAATCATGTGCAAACTAGACATACAATAGTAGGTTCATGCAAAATTTTAGATCAATTTGAGGTCAAGAAGCATGGTAATGAAAATCATGAAGTTGGGCATCAATGGTGTGACACAAATTGTCACACCCTAATTCAAAAAATCATAACTCACAAACCAACAATGATAAATTCACAAACTCTACACCAAAATCACCATGAATGTGTCTAGTTTAAGCACAAAACATTTGGGAGCCATTGGATAAAGTATCACCATTTCACAAATGTTTTGGCAAAGTGTACAAAATATGCATACATGAACAAAACCCTAATGCCATTTAAAATTCATTGATCAAAAAAATCTGGAAAAATGATGATAAAAAACTAGACAATCATATGAACATTATGCAAAAATTCCCACTGGATTTGGATTTAAAATGGACGAGTTATGAATTTTGTAAGATGATGTATCAAATTGAAAAAAATATTGAAAACACACATCATTCAATGAGACATGGGGTCCGGGAATGGCAAACTTGTAATTTCCCGGACCTTTTAATGAAACGCGGCGTTCCAGATGGCCTGCGTGTCGCACGCTGATTCGTTACATGGCCAAAAAACACCAGAAAACATGCAAGGCACGGCTTTAAGGATCAAACACGATTTTGGCATGAAAAAAATTAGGGTTTGGCCGTGTTCTTCAGCATGTTTCCAGATTTTTCCAGCAAGAACGAAGTGTAACCAAAATTCACAAACAACATATCATGGTGTTCATCTAACAGCGTACATCAACAATACAACCATCATTTTCATTAACTCAAGCTAAGCAAGAAGAAATAAGCAAAAACAAAATCGAGCATCAACCTTTAAACCACCACAACTTTCAGTAAACTTAATCATTTTCAAAACTAAAACCATCAGTGAACTCAGCATTAAGAGACCTATCCAAAGCATGCACTAATTTAACAAAATAAGGAGATCGATTTTTTACCAAAATGGAAGAACAGTCGAGATACAGATGTTGTTTGGTGGATTTGAAGTGAAACAGGTGAGCTAGAAGGCTTCAAATGATGAATGGTGAAGTTGGCTTGGTTCAGCAACCCTTGAAATGGCTTAACTCAAAATCTGCCATTGATGGAGCTTATCAAAACAGTGCTGCTTTCCTTGCTTCCAGTTGTGGTTTAAAGATTCCAATGAGCTCAAGAATGGTGGTATGTGATGTAGCAGCAAAAGCCAGATCGAGTGCTTTGAGTTTTTTGACAGATTTTTGAAAAAATGCAAAAATGAAAAATCTTGAGAATGAGTGAAGTTCTGTGTTTTTGGAGGCTGCCCTTAGGGTTCTCAATTGACAGAAAATGATGATAAAGTCTGCTGTTTTTGTGGTACAAATCATGGTCCATGGAAATGTGGGATAGAGTGGTTGAAAGTTGTACTTTTGGCCAATTTTCAAGCAAGTAGGGAATGGCTACATGTACTGCACAAGAATGGGCTTCCAACAAGTTTTAAATGCATTTTCAGAACATGTTTGATTGGTAGAATTGGTTAGAAATGATTATTTTGAAAAGTCAAAATTTAACTCACTTGAAATTAATTAAGGCAAGTTCAAAAATGCCATTTTGCATGGTGATGTTTTGGTGAATGATGGTTACATTTTTGGAAAGAGGGGATCAAATGTGACTTGTAGGAAAAAACCCCACCCAAATTGGCCAAATGGTTTGAGAGATATGGCCTTTTGAAGTTCAAGAATTTCTGAAAATGATTCGATCATAACTTGCCAACCATACATGGGAATTGAGTGTTCTTGGACTTTTTGGAAATGGGAGAACAAGATCTTCAACTTTCATGTTCGGCAAAAATTCATTTGAAGCTTGTATCATGATGTAAGTTTGAGGATCAAGACTTTCCATTTTGGGCAGGTTTTAATTACAGGTCCAGTTTCCATTTTTGGAAATTTCTGATCTGGCTTCAAATTCTTCCATGATGGTGTTTGACATGATATATGAAGACTATTTGGACATGAATAAGATCTCTCAAACCATTTCCATTCATCAAATCACTGATTAAATGGACAGTTGACCAACAGTTGACTTTTAGGGTTTCTGACTGACTGTGCATTGACTGATGACCTCTGAGCCTCCAATCCTTGACCAAAACACTTCAAATGGGTCCCCAAGTCATGTGAACATGTTGGACCAACCCTAGGGCCTTGGCTCAATGAAAAACTCACTTGCTTGCTTGATTGACTGATCTCCTGATCAGTTTGACCTAATTCCTTGATTGGCTTGCACTTGAAGAAAAAGAGGCAATGCAATGCTATGCAATGGACCATGATATGCTATGACCTAATATGAAAATGTATGTACAATGATAGGTGCAAATTTGAGGTGTTACAGCTGCCCCTATTCAATCAGCTGGGAACCCGAATGGATGATAGCAACGGCTGTCAGACTTTCAGGGTAAACAGGGATTGAATACCAAGAACCGTAGAAATTTGCACTCTGCCAGATATGATACAATGAGAACCACGTCATTTACCGATGACGACTGAAAGTGACAACTTCAAGAAAGCAAAACCATTTACCGATGGTTAGAAGCTGGTAACTTGATATTTACCGATATCAACTTCAGCAAAACCATTTACCGATGGCTGCTGGGAAACAAATCTGATGTAAAAGGAAGCAAGACCATTTACCGATGGTGGCTTCAAAGAAACTTGACATTTACCGATATCAACTTCAACTTGACCATTTACCGATGGCTACTGCAACTGGGGATCTGATATTTACCGATATCGAAGCATACGGGGCCATTTACCGATGGCGTCTCCACTTGAGGAGGAACAAAATCTTTGTGGTGTAATCAGACAAGACGTTTACCGACGACTTCTGGGGATCTTGATTTTATTAATAAGGAAACAAAGCATGACCAGACATTTACCGATGACTGGGATGAGACTCGACGTTTACCGACATCGAAAGATGATGCTTACCGACATCAAAAAATGACCAGGCGTTTACCGATGACTGGGAAACACTTCACTAAAGGAAAAACAAATATTCGTAACTGGAAACCAGATGGGACATTTACCGATGACTCTACTGGGGATTTCTAGCTGGGGGTTATCAGACGTTTACCGACGACCGCCGAAAAGACTCGATGTTTACCGACATCAAAAAATGATGACCAGACATTTACCGATGACTGGGGTGAGACTCGATGTTTACTGACACCGAAACAATGGTGTTTACCGACACCAAAAATGATGACCAGACATTTACTGATGACTGGTGAGAAAACCCGATGTTTACAGACACCGAAACAATGGTGTTTACCGACACCAAACAAAGAAACGCACGCGGGTGCTGGTATGACACTTACCGGTATCACAAGAATGACTTTTTAGATAAGTCAAGGCAAGGTTGACCACTTGCTGGTGGTCTCACTGGGGAGAAACAGACTTTCTGTCACCAACGGGTGAGGTAATAAACCTTTGTGAGGATATCAATCCTGAACGCTGTCAAGAGCAACTGTAGCAGGCTTGCTGTGCTGATGTTGAAGGAAATGATCCGCCTCTGCCGGGGATACGGTCTGGTGAGGTTAACACATGAATGCATATGTTTGAATTTTTCTATGGCGTAATGCTCCATATTGAATGGGAATGCTACGCAGTTTGAGGATGCAATGATCACTAAAATGCAAAAATGCAAAAATGATGAAAAACTCCGGCTGGGGAGCCAAAACTGATCGGGTACTCCAACTCCGCGGGGAGACTCTGTAGGGAGAGCAACGACTTCTCACTCATGTTGGAGAATAGCACTGCTGCTGGGGAAAGGTAAACTCCGCTGGGGATATCCTTCAGTCCACAGATAGGATAAATGTTGGAGATAAATTTCAATGAACCTGCCTCACTCGGGGAGGAAATCGGCAAATACAGGCCTGCTGGGGATAGGCAATCCTTAGATCTGTTGGGGAATAGAAGACACTATCCACAGACGTCTCCGCAGGGGAACATAGCTCTGATAGCTTCCAAACTTGCTTGGGGAAAAATATCTGCTGAGGAAACGTCCTCACAGATGCCAATCTGAAAAATAGTACAACAAAGTGCCCCCAGGGGATACATGGACAAGATACGCTCAAGTGTCCTCAACGTTCAAAATGATTTTCAAATGTTTCGTCATCCTGCAAGCTATTGTGTGGCCTCCATGTTCTTATATGCAATGCTTATCAAAAATTCAGACATTTTTGCAAACAAAACAGTAAAAAATAAAAGCAAAAGAGCCATTTATCTGAATAACGACTTTTATTGATTGAAAATGTGCCTGAAGAGGCAAATACATTGGGAAGCAATTCCTAGAAAGAGGTAATTGCGCACAAAAGGAAAAAAATCTATCCTAATGGCAATGTGAACACGGCATCCACTATTTCCCAATTCTGTTATAACTCACAGATCATCAGTTTTCCTCCCAACTCCTTGCTTTCTGAGAAGAATGACTGGACGGCTCACATCTTTCGAGATGGCAGACGACAAAGCTCGATGAAGTACAGACAACTCAGACTGTAGTCTTCGCTTTAATCCCTAATTTTTGCCTGGATCGCCCTTTCGGATTTTCAATCCACCGGGATACCCATTTTTGCCTAAGCCGCCCTTGCGGGTTTTCGACTTACCGGGTGTACAAATTCTTTTTATTTTATCCCTAATTTTTGCCCGAACCTTTTCTTTCTGTTTTTTGGTTCGCCGGGATGCCCTTTTTTTGCCTGGACTCTTTCTCTTTTTTTTTTTTTTTTTTTTTTTGTCCAGCGGGTCAATTTATGCGAAGTATTTTTTGACTACATCTGAGTTGACAGGAGACGGAAAATCTTCACCATCCATTGTTGTAAGCATCAAGGCTCCACCGGAGAATACCTTTTTCACAACATATGGACCTTCATAATTAGGGGTCCACTTGCCCCTATTATCTGTACCGGGAGGGAGGATCCTCTTCAAAACTAGATCACCTATCTGATAGCTTCGAGGACGCACTTTCTGATCAAAGGCTCGCTTCATCCTTCGCTGATACAACTGTCCATGACATACAGCTGCTAGCCGTCTTTCTTCGATAAGGCTTAACTCATTGAACCTTGTACGAATCCACTCGGCTTCGTCCAGCTTGACATCCAACAACACTCTCAGAGAAGGAATCTCCACTTCAACAGGTAGGACAGCTTCCATACCATACACAAGGGAGTAAGGGGTTGCCCCGGTCGACGTACGTACTGAGGTACGGTACCCATGCAAAGCGAAAGGCAGCATCTCATGCCAATCCTTATACGTAACGACCATCTTCTGCACAATCTTCTTGATATTCTTGTTTGCCGCTTCTACAGCACCATTCATCTTCGGTCTGTAAGGAGAAGAATTGTGATGTTCAATCTTGAAATCTTTACAAAGCTCTTTCATCATCTTGTTATTGAGATTCGAACCATTGTCAGTGATGATTCTCTCAGGAACTCCATAACGACATATGATTTCTTTCTTGATGAACCGGGTAACCACTTGTTTGGTAACGTTAGCATAGGAAGCTGCTTCTACCCACTTGGTGAAATAGTCAATCGCTACCAAAATGAAGCGATGTCCATTCGAAGCAGTAGGCTCAATCTTCCCAATCATATCAATGCCCCACATGGCAAACGGCCAAGGCGAATTCATGACATTCAGAGGGCTTGGTGGTACATGCACCTTATTAGCATAGATTTGACACTTATGGCACTTCCGAGCATACTTGAAACAATCGGATTCCATAGTCATCCAGTAATAACCCGCTCTCAACAATTTCTTAGCCATTGCATGTCCGCCGGCATGAGTACCGAAGGAACCTTCATGAACTTCCTGCATTAACATGTCCGCCTCAGGTCTGTCCACGCATCTGAGCAAGACCATGTCAAAGTTTCTCTTATACAACACATCATCCTGATTCAAATAGAAACTTCCAGCTAGCCTTCTCAGGGTTTTCTTGTCATTCTTCGACGCACCTTCAGGATACTCCTGAGTCTTGAGGAAATTCTTGATGTCATAATACCACGGCTTCTCATCAATCACAACAGACTCGGCTGCAAACACATACGCAGGCCTCTCAAGTCGATTCACCGCAACATGTGGCACATGATTCCACCAATGAACTTTGATCATAGACGACAAAGTAGCCAAGGCATCAGCCATTTGATTCTCATCCTGGGGGACATGATACAACTTCACCTTCTTGAAGAACGTCAGTATTCTTCTGGTGTAATCTCTATACGGAATCAAATGCGGCTGATTCGTATTCCAATCTCCATTGACTTGATTGACCACTAGAGCGGAATCTCCAAATATATCAAGAGTTTTGATCCTCAGATCAATGGCTTCTTCTATCCCCATGATACAAGCCTCATACTCAGCTTCGTTGTTGGTGACGTCAAACGTCAATCTGGCGGAAAAAGGTATATGAGCACCTTTGGGATTGATCAATACTGCCCCAACACCGTTACCGTTCATATTCACAGCCCCATCAAACATCAGTGTCCATTTGTCATCCGGGTCCGGTCCTTCTTCGACAAGAGGCTCTTCGCAATCTTTCATCTTAAGATACATGATGTCTTCATCAGGGAATTCAAACATCATAGGCTGATAGTCATCGATCGGTTGCTCGGCAAGGTAGTCTGACAGAATACTACCTTTGATGGCCTTTTGTGACGTGTACTGAATATCATATTCTGTTAGAATCATCTGCCAACGAGCAACGCGTCCGGTGAGAGCCGGTTTCTCAAAGATGTACTTCACTGGATCCATCTTAGAAATCAATAAGGTAGTATGGTTCAACATATACTGCCTTAGTCGGCGAGCAGCCCAGGCCAAAGCACAGCAAGTTTTCTCGAGCAGTGAATATCTTGTTTCACAGTCGGTAAACTTTTTGCTAAGGTAGTATATGGCATGCTCTTTTCGACCAGACTCGTCATGTTGTCCCAATACACACCCCATCGAGTTCTCAGTCACTGACAGGTACATTATCAGAGGTCTCCCTGGAACTGGAGGTATAAGGATCGGAGGTTTCTGTAAATACTCTTTAATCTTGTCAAAAGCTTTCTGACAATCATCATTCCACTTGATCGCTTGATTCTTTCTTAGCAACTTGAAAATTGGTTCACACGTGGCAGTTAGATGAGATATGAACCTTGCAATGTAGTTCAATCTCCCTAAAAACCCACAGACTTGCTTCTCCGTTTTCGGTTCAGGCATCTCTTGAATAGCTTTGACTTTCGCTGGATCAACCTCAATCCCTTTCTCACTGACAATGAAGCCTAACAGCTTCCCTGATCTCACCCCAAACGTACACTTGTTCGGATTCAACCTCAGCTTGAATTTTCTCAACCGGTCAAACAGCTTCTGCAAATTAACCAAGTGCTCCTCTTCTGTCTGCGACTTTGCGATCATATCATCTACGTACACTTCAATTTCTTTGTGCATCATGTCATGAAAAAGAGTCGTCATTGCCCTCTGATAGGTAGCACCAGCATTCTTTAGCCCAAATGGCATCACCTTATAGCAGAACGTGCCCCAAGGTGTAATGAATGTCGTCTTTTCCATGTCCTCTGGCGCCATCTTGATATGATTATATCCAGAGAAACCATCCATGAAAGAGAATACCGAGGATTGAGCCGTATTATCAACCAATACATCAATGTGAGGTAATGGGAAATCATCTTTCGGACTCGCTCTATTCAAATCCCGGTAATCGACACACATTCTGACTTTACCATCCTTCTTCGGCACAGGAACGATGTTGGCCACCCATGGGGGATAACTTGTAACAGCCAAAAAACCTGCATCCCACTGCTTCTGAACCTCTTCCTTGATCTTAGTTGCCATGTCAGGACTCGTTCTACGAAGCTTCTGCTTGACCGAAGGACATCCTTCTCTAAGAGGTAATCGGTGCACCACAATGTCTGTATCCAAACCAGGCATATCTTGATATGACCAGGCGAATATCTCCACATATTCTCTCAGCATCTCAATCAGCCTCCTCTTGACAGAGTCCTCTAAAGCAGCCCCAATCTTGATTTCTCTTTTGGCGTCCTCAGTACCCAAATTGACAACCTCCAACTCCTCCTGATGAGGTTGGATGACCCTTTCCTCCTGCTTCAGCAATCTGACCAATTCTGCAGGGAGTTCACAGTCTTCCTCACTCTCCTCTTCAGCTTGGTAGATGGGATTGTCGAAATCATACTGAGCCACAACAGAACTGTTCATAGTGAATGCCATAAGATCGCTTCTGCATGTTTAATGCTTTGTTTTAGAAAAAGAGTTCAATAAAGTCACAAAAAACAAAAACATTGCCATTTTTATTGTTTTGAAAAAAGGTGAAAAAAAAAATAGAAAGACAGGGATCACAAAGTTTGATTGCAAAAAATGTCCTTCATTAATGATAATCATTAAAACATGATGAGGCCCTACAATGAACCACTACGCCTTGGGCAGAACGTAGGATTTTCATGCAAAAATGTCAAAACAACAGAAAATTACTCTGTCAGAAGAGTAACTTGAACCACTTCTTCAGCCGTCCAGTTGTTGATGGACCCCCCTGGTGCACACGGGCGAACCCAGTTGTCCAAATCACAATCACTGTCACAGTCCTCGCTACCGGTTGCAGAGACGTCGCCATGATTCATCAACCCAGCGCTGGCAAAGGTACTCGGACCCGCTTGACCATTCTGCTCTGCTTGGAGAGGCTCATAACCAACGCCAAATTTGTCTTCTTTAACAGGCAAGTCCACCATCTTGCCCCAGCCTTCAGCTTTGCCAGAATCAACAACCTCCTTAGCCTGCTTGTAAGAAGTAATTGAAGCACCTGGCTTCCTCTGCTCAGCGTACGCCACTTTCTCAAGAGCCACAGTCTCAAATGCCTGGCATAAGGTTTCATGGATCTCGCCATCCACCTCAACATATTTGAACGAGGATAGATGACTCACCAGAATCTCTTCTTCACCGCACACAGTTACAATCTGACCGTTCCAGACATACTTGAGCTTTTGATGGAGAGTCGACGAGACTGCCCCTGCTGCATGAATCCATGGACGCCCCAATAAACAACTATAGGCGGGCTGGATGTCCATAACATAGAAGATGATATCGAATACCTCGGGACCTATCTTCACAGGCAAGGTAACTTCCCCACACACAGAACGTTTGGATCCGTCGAAAGCACGAACGATCAGGTCACTGGGAGTAAGCACAAACCCTTCCACATCAATCTTCTTCAGAATCTGCTTAGGCAACACATTCAGCGACGACCCGGTGTCTACCAATACGTGAGACAACACTGCCCCCTTGCACTCCATGGTGATGTGCAAGGCTTTGTTATGGTTTCGCCCTTCAGGCGGTAAGTCAAGGTTGGTGAAACCTACACCATGTCTGGTGCTCACATTGGCCATCACACCCTCCAGTTGATTGACAGAAATCTCCTGGGGCACGTAAGCCAGATTCAACATCTTCAGCAAGGCATTACGGTGTGCCTCAGAGCACAACAACAGTGAAAGTATAGAAATCTTGGACGGAGTTTGATTTAACTGATCTACAATCTTGTAGTCACTCTTCTTGATTATTTTCATAAACTCCTCCACGTCCTTCTCAAATGACCCCTCGGGCGCCTCTTTCTGAACAGGTTCTTCCTCAACCACAGCTTGCTTACCCTTTGCTCTGGCGAGAGCTTCAACATTATTGTCCCTCAAAGGCTGCGGTGCGAACAGACGACCGCTTCTGGTAAAACCTCCTGGACCCCCTACATTATCCACAGCCGGACCAACAGTTGTAGGAACTCTAATCGGTAAACCAATTGTCACTGGAGTTTGATTCACTGGTCTCGTCTGACTTTCAGCCCTTCTGTAACTGCGGTGAGCATTATCATACTTCCACGGCACGGCTCTACTATTCTCAACAGCCCTTCTTCCAGACGCAACGATAGTAGTTGGAGCACTGATGGTTACAGGCACGGAAATGGTAACTGGGGTACCATTTGCTGCAGGTGCACTAACGACCCTTTGTCCACGTTCTTCAGACGGTTTAAAGTAAATGGTGATAGTTGACACTGTTCCACGATCTTTTACAGCCCTACTGAATTGCAAACAACCCTCATCCATCATACCCTGGATACCGGCCCTTAACTGGTCGCAACCATTCTCAGATTCTGCACAGCCCAAACAATCCTTATCACAGCCCGAGTAGACACCCCCATTCAGCAGACGGCCCTTCACAACTAGCAGAGAAGTCTGAACATCATCAACATTAACAACCAGATCTTCAGCTTCTTTCCCTTCAATATTGTTCACTCTATGCCCACCATGCTGAGGCATAGGGTTGTTTACGACGTTAGGCACTGGAGCGAAGTTGATCGCCTTGGCATCGATCAAATCTTGGACCTTGTGCTGGAGAGCCCGACACTTCTCAGTATGATGCCCTGGTGCCCCAGAGTGAAAGTCACAACGGACGTTGGCGTCGTACCCAGGAGGCAATACTGTAGGCGGAGCCATTGTACGCAACTCAACCATCCCCAACCTGAGTAGTTCGGGCAGCAGTTCGGCGTACGACATGGGTAGCGAATCAAAACGTCGATCAGGCATCCTTTGTCTGGGCTGATACGGACGTTGCTGTTGTTGTTGTTGCGGTTGTTGAACTCTTTGTTGTTGTTGTTGACGAGGTTGAGGTGCCGGAATGGTTACTGCAGCAGCTTGACGGTATTCACTTCTGTTCTGATCTCTGCGGTGTTGAACAGCATTAGTTTCACCCTCTCTTCGACGAGGTGCCCCAGCAAATGGCTTCTTAGAAGAAGAGGAACCAGCATCTTGGATCTTCCCAGTTTTAATCAAGCTCTCAGTCCTCTCTCCACAAATGACAACATCAGAAAAACTACCGAATGGGCAGCTCCCCATCCGGTCCATAAACACACCTTGAAGAGTACCGATAAACATATCTGTCAACTCCCTTCCAGCATAGGGGGTTGAACTCTAGCAGCCAGTTCACGCCACCTCTGGGCGTACTCCTTGAAGCTTTCATTGGATTTCTGACAAAGACTCTGCAGCTGAGTCCGGCTCGGTGCCATGTCCATGTTGTGTTTGTATTGCCTCAAAAAGGCCTCACCCAGATCCCTCCAGCATCGGATAGAATCTCTCTTCAATTCCATGTACCAGTCCAAAGAAGCCCCAGATAGACTATCTTGGAAAAAATACATCCACATCTTTTCATCATCGGTATACGCAGAGATTTTTCGATAATAAGCCTGCACATGGGTGCGAGGGCAAGAAGTACCGTTGTATTTATCGAAGGACGGTGCTTTGAACTTGTAAGGGATTCTCAAACCTTCCACCAACCCCATATTGGTAACATCAAAACCGAGAGAATTCTGACATTCCATAGCTCTATATTTCTCAGCAAGAGCCTCAACTTTGCGGTCTCTCTCATCAACCCTTCCCAGAACGTCTTCGTCTTCACTGATCAGAGTGAACATATCCTCTTGTCTATCAACAATCGGAGCATGATTACGGGCCGGGGCACGGACCGTTCTGGCATTAGCGGCATCTGGAGCAATAGGTTGACCGTTGATTCGAATACCCCCTAACTCATCACCTACAGCATAGTTGTTGATGGGTACAGCAACAACGACATTGTTATCATTGACCGGGCCTCCATCTGGCGGAGCATGGTTGACCGGTGGATTTGCAGCCTCTTGTCTCTGAACTAGGGCTCGAAGTTCTTCTTGACCTTGTGCAACCCCTTGCATCATATTCATAAACTGGGCCATGTTAGCCTTCATCTCAGCCAATTCCGCTTGAAATTGATCCATACCTCTCTGTTGATTCAGTCTTGTTGAGTAGCGGTGCGGACGTTGATCAGCTATCCTGCCTAAAATAGGAACCAGAGTGAGAAGTCACGACCAAGAACACCTGTTATGCAAAATGATATGAGTATGGTTCTAATGATGCGTATGATGCACATGATATGTTCATTTCTCAGGCATTCAAAGAGCCTGAGTCATCTTCAAAAGATGGCAACCTGCAGCAAGAACAAAACAGAAGCACAGAAACAACGTACACAAGAGTGATGAGTACAAGGTGAAACCAAAAACCCCATATATATGAGTACCAGGATCATACAACAAAGTCGACAAAGAAAATCCAAACAATCGGAGTACAACAATGAATCCCATCCAACAAGCCTGGAGGTGATTCTCAACATACATATCAAAGATACAAGCTAAGACAAACGGCCTCCCGGAATGAGAGTCTTCAAGTACTGACACTGGTCTATCAACAGGTCACATTCTGAACATTCTGGCAAAAGAGTGATCTTCTCCTTCAGTTGTCGTCTAAGCTCTACCACTTCTCCTCCAAGGTGGTTCTCTGATGCCTGTCTCAAGTCTACTTCCTTCTTCAACTGGATGTCTTTATCTCTGAGTTGCTTCCCCAAGTCTCTGATCTTCTTCTGATAGCTGGCCTCAACCTTCCGCAGCCTCAAGCACTCCCGGTGTTCTGCATCTAACATGCTCTCCATCTCCTCATAGGATCTCTTCTTGCTTCTCAGTCTGCTAGCATCTTCTTCTCGCACCCCTCTGAGTTGATGAGCCAAGTTCAACCTATCAGCTTTGGCTTTGTAAAGCTCCATCTGGGTATCTTGCTCCTTCTCTCTCAAACGGCGATTCTCCATCAGGGCTTGCTTGTAGTGCTCCGCAGGCACACTCTCAGCAAGGATCAAAGGTGGTTGCTCCTGCAACGGCTCCATCCTATCGTAGGGTAACAACAAAGTTTCTACTCTCTCCTTGACCCAATCAGTGTAATCAGGCATAGCAACGGCAAACTTCTTCCCTAAGACCGATCCATCCTTCACACCAATAGACTTCCAAGCTCTCCCTATCTGCTCCAGTCTAGCCGGGTCGCTCTGCTTCTCAAAAAACACACTTTCAACTACCTCAGCCTCAAGTGGTCTTCCCTTCATCACAAAACCCCAACTGGCGAAGAGAAAGAACCGGGTTGTAATTGATGCAACCCCTAGTCCCTACGAGTGGCACATTACGGAATCCTCCACAGCTCATAATGACGTTACGCACATCCATCCGGTAAGATTGCCATCTGATATCATAGGAGGTAAGAGACATAACCCTCTGAGTCCACTTATGCGTGCTCTGAGCATCCACAAAAGGTCCACTGACTGGCAGAAGAGACAAGAACCATCTGAGCAAAAGCGGGAGACAGCACCTGATAGCCCCTCCCTTACCATGCCTACTGTGAATAGCATAGTAAGCGTCAGCTAATAGAGTAGGAATTGGATTTCTTCCAATGAAAATACTGACTGCAGCATAGTCAACAAAATTGGGCATACTCAGAAACAAGACGATCCCATAGATCATGACGGCCAACTGAGCATGAAAGGCTTCCCAACTTCCCTTCTCTGCTTCTTCTCTAGCTACCCTCAACAGAAACTTCAAAGGCAATCCTACAACATCCCCACTGGACTTCCAACTATCACTGACTTCTTTGATACCCAAATGGAGAGCTCTGGCAACAACGCTGAAATCAACCTCCTTGGGCACATCCAAGAAAGGAAACTGATACCGGACCGGGACACTCAGCAGAATGGAGTACTCCTCAAGAGTGGGCGCTAACTGATAATCTTGAAAGGTGAAACAACGAAGCTCTGGGTCGTAGAACTGTAGAAGAGTCTGCAACGGCACCGGATCGACTACCATCTTCAACAGTGTCAGAATATCTCCATACTGGTCAACAAACCCCTTCTGGTTACCACCGGTCATAAGGTTGCTCAACTCAATCAGGGACGTCAAAGGTTCACGGTGAAAGCTGTAGGAACAAGTCTTCCGCTTCAACTCTGGGACTGTTGCCATCTCTATCAGTGAACAAACTCTGGAATGTACCTGAGAAATGATATGCATGCAGGGATTAGTTTTTTTTTCCTTTTTTTTTTTTTTTCTTTTTTTTTTTTTGTGTATCTTCTTTATTGCGTTTCTTTTGAAAAATAAATATGCTATGATGCAAATGATGCAGACACGACTGGTTGGCTGCGTCTCTCAAAACATAGGATCAAAGCTTCGGTTTGAACTCGGAACCACAAATTCATCTGAAACCCAAAGTCATCTGAGACCCCAAAATTCTGAACCAATAGTCACCAACAGGATCACAAGTCACCAACAAGTCACCAACAAGTCACCAACTGTACCTGTAATAATGATCATTCCCTCCCCACTCACGGGTGTCATCTAGGCCAGGGTAAGGTCGAGAGAAACGCAGCATAAATAACCTTTCGCAGAGCATCATCATATACACACCCGAAGTATGTAACGATAATGTCCCACCAGGGTCTGAACTGCTCGTGATATCAATGTTCCGCTAAGTGGCGCAATACCACCCGCTTCCCATGAATCACTCTATTCCTAAGTATCCTAGATTTCACTCACGGCCTGGGTATTGGGCCTTTTACCTCATGTAACTCCCACCCCAACAGAGAGAAACAGACAACCAGCCAGGTGAACAGATGAATATGAATGCAAACATCAATGCAAACAATAGACAATGAATGCAAACAGTAAATAATGAATGCAATAAATAAACACAGCACAAAGCAACCAAACCCTAACCTAGAGAGCGCTAGGAGAGACTCGCTTAGGGAAGATGGACCAGCATAGGTCAACTTCTCTAGTCCCCAGCAGAGTCGCCAGCTGTCGCATCACGCGAAAAACCGGCGGGAAAAGAAGAACAACAGAGCCGCCACCGTGCGTTATTTATCCCAAAAGAGGGAAAGGAAACGCTCGAAGTAAACCTGGGAAAGAACATGGTCTCGCGACCAAAGAGAATGGGTTCGGGAGTCGGTTATGCGAAGGGAAGGTATTAGCACCCCTACGCATCCGTAGTACTCTACGGGATCCACGCACAAAAGGAAGGAAAATTGGTTGCTATAACACTGCTCAAACACACACACACTGGCTGAAAGAGACAAAAGAAACTGACTGAAACTGACTCGGCAGGATATCGCATCCTGGGCCTACTTAGTCTATCAGGCATAGACATCAGAGTCGAAGTAGTTCGGACTGGGGAAACGACACATGCTCGCTAAGATATCGCATCCTATGCATACGTATCTTCTTGGACGAAGAAGAATCAGAGCATTCGTAGCTCGGCTGACACGCACACAAACAAACACAGGCAAAGGCAAACGTGGAGCCCGAATGCCAATCACTGGACTTACATCAGCATCCGAACCAAAACACACACACTGGAACCCAACTGCCACTCGATGGACTTACATCAGCTTCCAAGCACACAACAACACAACAAGTTAATAGGGAGTCGGGGACTCGAGCCTATAACTGTCAAGCACACACACTCAAACAAACAGACAACAAATTGCTAAGGAGTCAGGCACTCGAGCCTAGCAAATGTCAAACAACACACACAAAAAAGAAAAAGGGCGCCCGGAGAGATCAGCTCAATCTCCTGCCTACATACTTCATCTGGTATGAAGATCAGGGCGATGTAGTTCCCCTACGGAGGGATAAAGGACTAGCCTAACCAGATAACAGAGGGAGACACAACTAGGGAGACTACGACTCGAGCCTAGATGTTATCATGCAAAATCAACCCTAGGTTAAGGTTTCTAGCTAACTTGCACAGGAAGCAAGCCTATCCTAAACATGACTTGCACAGGAAGCAAGCCACACACACACTTAACTTGCACAGGAAGCAAGCCAAGCAAAACCTAACTTGCACAGGGAACAAGTCTAAACTAACCCTAACTTGCACAGGAAGCAAGTCAAACAAACATACAAGCACAGATAGCACACACTATACACAAGCAAGTGGCTCAAACAAGGGTTAGGTTTTAGTCGAGGGGTCATATCAACCTCAACAAACAAACCTCTGGAACTGGGTGAATGTGCTCTTAACCTTGCCATTGAGGGGCTAAGGTGAAGCAGATGAAAGGTGAGTGAAGATAAGACTTCACAACTCTTATCCCTGGCCTGGGAGAGCTTAAGACAAGAATGTGTGGGTTCAGAAAGTGGGAACCCTTCTACACATTTAAAACTGACTCAACTGTACAATCGTACAAGATCTTGGGTTTGTATCTACAATGCATCAACACAGTGGTGTGAGCAAAGCAAATGACACACTGAATAGCAGGGGATAGGTTGCATATCCCTTGGGTTCTGCCAATTGCCTCTTCACTTAGGAGGGCTTTGACTCTATGCAAGGACAAAATTAAACATCCACAAACATTGCCTCTTAAGGAGGACTTCAGACAGTTGCCTGGCCAAGTAACAGGCCAGGTCTTCCAGACTACATGAAGATTAGAAATATACCTCAATGCAAATTGCTTATACAAGCAAAGCAAAGCAAGTTCAAAGAACTAAGCAACTAATGGTACCTGAAATAGCCAAACAGATCAGTACACAATTCAAAAGTTAAAGCAACAGGAAACAGACATCAACAGTTAATCAGAAGCAAATGGATGTGCAAGGCATAAGGCTTAAGGTATGTGAGCCAAGCCACCTACAAAACAAACAAGTTAGTCAATGATATCCAAGCAAGCTCAATCAAAAAGAAATGGTCTCATTGGTCATTTGTTGGTCAACCTAAAAACATGAGCTCAAAGGTGAGTAACAGGACCACTAGGACAAGCCTAGGGTCAAAAAGGAATGAAAAAGTCAAAACAGAAAAGGGCAAGCATCCAAAATCATGTTCAAACAATTAAGAAACACAACCAATTGGGTTCACATTCATATCAATCATCATCATCATTTCATGAACAATTTAGGTCAAAGTGTTGCAAACAGAAGCTCATAGAAGTCAACAGCAAGGCTTAACTCAAAAGCAATCTCAAACATTTCCAAAAATCACCAAATAAATCATGATTAATCCTAACACATATCATGGTAAGCATGTCAAATTTCATCTTATTTGGACAAGTGGAAGGCAGTCAATGAAAATTAGAAAGTCAAAGCAATTTTGAACATGCTCAAAGAAGTCAACCAAACATGCATCAACTTGAAAAATTCATAAATCAGAGATGGTGTATGATAAATGAATGGGACTAAAACCATGTCAAAGATTAGGATGTTTAGTTATCTCATGTAAAATTTCATGTCCATCTAATAAAGTATGAGAATTTCACAAATGAAATGGGAACATGTGTCTCAAAAAGTCAACATTTGGCTAGACAGGGGAGAAAATCTCAAACAAATGGAAAATGGCACAAACAATTCCAAGAAAAATCATGTGCAAACTAGACATACAATAGTAGGTTCATGCAAAATTTTAGATCAATTTGAGGTCAAGAAGCATGGTAATGAAAATCATGAAGTTGGGCATCAATGGTGTGACACAAATTGTCACACCCTAATTCAAAAAATCATAACTCACAAACCAGCAATGATAAATTCACAAACTCTACACCAAAATCACCATGAATGTGTCTAGTTTAAGCACAAAACATTTGGGAGCCATTGGATAAAGTATCACCATTTCACAAATGTTTTGGCAAAGTGTACAAAATATGCATACATGAACAAAACCCTAATGCCATTTAAAATTCATTGATCAAAAAAATCTGGAAAAATGATGATAAAAAACTAGACAATCATATGAACATTATGCAAAAATTCCCACTGGATTTGGATTTAAAATGGACGAGTTATGAATTTTGTAAGATGATGTATCAAATTGAAAAAAATATTGAAAACACACATCATTCAATGAGACATGGGGTCCGGGAATGGCAAACTTGTAATTTCCCGGACCTTTTAATGAAACGCGGCGTTCCAGATGGCCTGCGTGTCGCACGCTGATTCGTTACATGGCCAAAAAACACCAGAAAACATGCAAGGCACGGCTTTAAGGATCAAACACGATTTTGGCATGAAAAAAATTAGGGTTTGGCCGTGTTCTTCAGCATGTTTCCAGATTTTTCCAGCAAGAACGAAGTGTAACCAAAATTCACAAACAACATATCATGGTGTTCATCTAACAGCGTACATCAACAATACAACCATCATTTTCATTAACTCAAGCTAAGCAAGAAGAAATAAGCAAAAACAAAATCGAGCATCAACCTTTAAACCACCACAACTTTCAGTAAACTTAATCATTTTCAAAACTAAAACCATCAGTGAACTCAGCATTAAGAGACCTATCCAAAGCATGCACTAATTTAACAAAATAAGGAGATCGATTTTTTACCAAAATGGAAGAACAGTCGAGATACAGATGTTGTTTGGTGGATTTGAAGTGAAACAGGTGAGCTAGAAGGCTTCAAATGATGAATGGTGAAGTTGGCTTGGTTCAGCAACCCTTGAAATGGCTTAACTCAAAATCTGCCATTGATGGAGCTTATCAAAACAGTGCTGCTTTCCTTGCTTCCAGTTGTGGTTTAAAGATTCCAATGAGCTCAAGAATGGTGGTATGTGATGTAGCAGCAAAAGCCAGATCGAGTGCTTTGAGTTTTTTGACAGATTTTTGAAAAAATGCAAAAATGAAAAATCTTGAGAATGAGTGAAGTTCTGTGTTTTTGGAGGCTGCCCTTAGGGTTCTCAATTGACAGAAAATGATGATAAAGTCTGCTGTTTTTGTGGTACAAATCATGGTCCATGGAAATGTGGGATAGAGTGGTTGAAAGTTGTACTTTTGGCCAATTTTCAAGCAAGTAGGGAATGGCTACATGTACTGCACAAGAATGGGCTTCCAACAAGTTTTAAATGCATTTTCAGAACATGTTTGATTGGTAGAATTGGTTAGAAATGATTATTTTGAAAAGTCAAAATTTAACTCACTTGAAATTAATTAAGGCAAGTTCAAAAATGCCATTTTGAATGGTGATGTTTTGGTGAATGATGGTTACATTTTTGGAAAGAGGGGATCAAATGTGACTTGTAGGAAAAAACCCCACCCAAATTGGCCAAATGGTTTGAGAGATATGGCCTTTTGAAGTTCAAGAATTTCTGAAAATGATTCGATCATAACTTGCCAACCATACATGGGAATTGAGTGTTCTTGGACTTTTTGGAAATGGGAGAACAAGATCTTCAACTTTCATGTTCGGCAAAAATTCATTTGAAGCTTGTATCATGATGTAAGTTTGAGGATCAAGACTTTCCATTTTGGGCAGGTTTTAATTACAGGTCCAGTTTCCATTTTTGGAAATTTCTGATCTGGCTTCAAATTCTTCCATGATGGTGTTTGACATGATATATGAAGACTATTTGGACATGAATAAGATCTCTCAAACCATTTCCATTCATCAAATCACTGATTAAATGGACAGTTGACCAACAGTTGACTTTTAGGGTTTCTGACTGACTGTGCATTGACTGATGACCTCTGAGCCTCCAATCCTTGACCAAAACACTTCAAATGGGTCCCCAAGTCATGTGAACATGTTGGACCAACCCTAGGGCCTTGGCTCAATGAAAAACTCACTTGCTTGCTTGATTGACTGATCTCCTGATCAGTTTGACCTAATTCCTTGATTGGCTTGCACTTGAAGCAAAAGAGGCAATGCAATGCTATGCAATGGACCATGATATGCTATGACCTAATATGAAAATGTATGTACAATGATAGGTGCAAATTTGAGGTGTTACAGCTGCCCCTATTCAATCAGCTGGGAACCCGAATGGATGATAGCAACGGCTGTCAGACTTTCAGGGTAAACAGGGATTGAATACCAAGAACCGTAGAAATTTGCACTCTGCCGGATATGATACAATGAGAACCACGTCATTTACCGATGACGACTGAAAGTGACAACTTCAAGAAAGCAAAACCATTTACCGATGGTTAGAAGCTGGTAACTTGATATTTACCGATATCAACTTCAGCAAAACCATTTACCGATGGCTGTTGGGAAACAAATCTGATGTAAAAGGAAGCAAGACCATTTACCGATGGTGGCTTCAAAGAAACTTGACATTTACCGATATCAACTTCAACTTGACCATTTACCGATGGCTACTGCAACTGGGGATCTGATATTTACCGATATCGAAGCATACGGGGCCATTTACCGATGGCGTCTCCACTTGAGGAGGAACAAAATCTTTGTGGTGTAATCAGACAAGACGTTTACCGACGACTTCTGGGGATCTTGATTTTATTAATAAGGAAACAAAGCATGACCAGACATTTACCGATGACCCAGGATAACATCAATCTGCACTAGTGGAAGACACACGAGATCTATCCCAAAATCTCTACCAAAAATACTCAAAGGACAATTTAAACAAACCGAAGTAGTAGTCACTGAACCCTTCGCAGGAGTATCAATCACCATACTTCCATGCATCTCAGATATCTCTAACTTAAGTTTCACAGCACAATCCAAAGATATAAAGGAATGAGTCGCACCTGTGTCAATAATAGCTACAAGAGGAAAGCCATTAATATAACACGTACCTCGGATCAAACGATCATCTGCAAAAGTCTCAGAACCTGATAGAGCAAAGACCTTGCCTCCCGACTGGTTCTCTTTCTTCGGCTTAGGACACTGTGGACTGATATGACCCACCTCTCCACAGTTGAAACAAGTCACAGTCTTCAATCGGCACTCTGCAGCCAAATGACCACCTTTGCCACACTTGAAACACTTCTTCTCAGTACTGGTACACTCATGGATACGATGTCCAGCCTGACCACATCTGAAACACTTAGCAGGGGCACTGGAGTCTCCCCCACTAGGCCTCTTCATACCACTCTGTCTCTGGAAACCTTTGCCAGCTGCATACGGTTTTCCACGATCATTCTGATTCTTGCCTTTCCTATCAACCCTCTGCTGATAGCTCTCCGCTCTGGCCTTGGTATCCTGTTCAAAAATCCTGCAACAGTCAACCAAATCGGAAAACACTCTAATCCGCTGATACCGAATAGCCTGCTTGATCTCGGGACGTAACCCGTTCTCAAACTTCACACATTTGGAAAATTCCCCAGTAGCCTCATTATAGGGAGTGTAATACTTCGACAGCTCTGTGAACTTAGCAGCATACTCAGTAACAGACCGATTGCCCTGCTTCAATTCCAAGAACTCTATCTCTTTCTTTCCTCTGACATCCTCTGGAAAGTACTTCCTCAAGAATCTCTCCCTGAACACCGCCCAAGTGATCTCAGCATTCCCAGCAGCTTCCAACTCAGTGCGGGTAGCAACCCACCAATCATCTGCTTCTTCTGACAGCATATGCGTACCGAACCTGACCTTCTGGTTATCGGCACACTCAGTCACTCGGAAGATCCTCTCGATCTCCTTCAACCACTTCTGAGCACCATCTGGATCGTATGCTCCCTTGAACATTGGAGGATTATTCTTCTGGAACTCACTCAGTTGACGAGCAGCTCCCAGTCCCACCACATTCGGATTCCCTCCAAGTACTCCAGCTAGCATACCCAGTGCCTCAGCAATTGCAGCATCGTCTCTACCTCTTCCAGACATCTCAAATCTGAAAGCCCAACAAGCCAAAACAATAAGTACTGATAGGGTTACACAACACCTATCCCGTACAGGGAACAAAATAATTACGACTCGACTCGACCGACTATGCTCTGATACCACTAATGTAACACCCTTCTAAAATACCCCAATAATTATTTAAAACATCAAAATACAACATCAGAGTAAATATGCAATTCAAGGGTGTCACACTCGACACTTCACACCATTCATCAAAATAGCTTGTCATGCTCATTTAATTATCAAAATAAGTTATTACATAATATGCAGCGGATAGAAATATAACAACATGCAAAACATGTAACACATTACATGTATAGTTGTTCAATCAACCAAAATGAAAACAAAACAAAACATCCCGTCCCGATGTTACATCTACCAGAGCATGACCCACTAAGGACTACACTAGACTCCAAGCACTAGCTTCTACTCAATCACTGCTCGTTACCTAAAAAATAGTTGTAAGGGTGAGTTCCTCAATCGATATAATAAGCATTATAAAATATCATGTAATGCTAAGTAAATGAACACATATCATCACCCTAATCAGATTACACATTCAGTAACAGCATCATCAAATCAAAATCATACTCATATTCATACTCATACTCAACACAACCACAAACACACGTATAATATTGGAATACATCCATTCATATTATACGCCATACATACATTATGCAATGAGACTCCATGCATGCGGTACCGACTATTCGTGAACGTATAGTTCAACCTCACCGATCAAATCCAGATACGGCTACCAAGCTCACTAGTCCCACTCATTTGAGACCTAGTGACTCACTCACTAATTCCTCACCATGGGAATTAGCTACCACCCCAAGGGCTATGCTATGCACGCTAATCACCTAGCATGCAAACATCAACAACAATCCACAACAATACACTCACTAATTGCTCACAATGGGAATTAGCTACCACCATAAAGGCCATGATATACACGCTAAATCACCTAGCATGTAAACATCAACAACAATTCAAGAATAGACATATGCTCACACTCTAAGCCATAAAACAGTCTATTCACAAATGCATACATAGCAGATACATTCACAGCATCATGCATACCATCACACATCATCAGTATTTTATCACATAAGCATATCAGATCATGCCAAATAACAACCACAGTATTAGCACACTCTACTAATACCTATACTACTCAAAACAACGGGAAATGACCCCTACTATATCATACATCAGCTAAGTTACATCACTCAGCCGAAACAACCAAAAACTGCACAACAACAGCTCAGAAAAATCACAAGTCTGCCCATACGCGTATTGCCTATGCCCATACGCGTATCGCCCATTTCCTGGCCAAGTCCATACGCGTATTGCCTGTCCCATACGCGTATGCTACGCGTACCACTCTCCCATACGCGTACCAACAGAGGCAAAACCACGTCCAAAACATCATCTTCTTCATCCATACGCGTATGGCCTCACCCCATACGCGTACCACTCACAGCTACGCGTAATACATGCGTATGGCGCGTACCAGCGCCAATTCCCTCCCTTCCAAGCCATCTCATACGCGTACCAGACCATCTCATACGCGTACCAGACCATCTCATACGCGTATTGCCTAGTGCCATACGCGTATGACCAGAAACCAGATTTCCAGATCTGCTATGGTTTTCTCTGCTACGAGATCTTCCCAAATTCAACCTTCTACAGTCCAATTTTTACACAACGATCAATCATATTATCAAATACAGATCATACACATTCGATTCCACAAATTGCTAACTTTACTACATCTAATTCCTACGAATTTTCGTCAATCATACCTATCTCTCATTCATCCATAATTTCACAATTTCATCCTTCTAATTAGAGTTAATCAATGGTTTATCACTACCCATTACATGTTAACCCATAATACCCATTAAACGACGATAAACCCCCCTTACCTGAGTTAATCCGGCAATCCGTTAGCTTCAAGCTCTTCCTTCTTCTCTTGCTCTGCCTCTTTGCCCTTTTCCACTTTTCAGCCGCTTCTCTGTTTTCACGTGAAAACCCTTTTTACCAAAATGGGACTTTTTATTATTCCAACTTTATATTATTCCAATAATATTCTAATTATTTAATTAAATTAATAAATAAATATTAACTTAAATTAAATAATTATCTTATTTTTTATCGGGGTGTTACAACTCTCCCCCACTAAAAGAGTTTTCGTCCTCGAAAACCTACCTCAAGCGAATAACTCCGGATAAGACTCCTTCATCTGACTCTCAAGTTCCCAAGTCACATTGCCACCTGCTGGTCCTCCCCAAACTACCTTTACCAAAGCAATCTCTTTACCCCGCAACTGCTTCAACTCTCGATCCTCTATCCTCATAGGTGATGTTTCAACAGTCAGGTTATCTCTCACCTGTACATCATCTACTTAGACCACATGCGACGGATCAGGAATGTACTTCCTCAACTGAGACACATGAAAAACCTCATGCAAATTCGCAAGCGACGGCGGTAAAGCGATACGATAGGCTACCTCCCCTATCCTCTCCAAAATCTGATAAGGACCAATAAATCGAGGTGTCAACTTCTTCGACTTCAAAGCTCGACCAACCCCAGTTATCATAGTAACACGAAGAAACACATGATCTCCCTCTTGAAACTCAAGTGACTTCCTCCTCCTGTCGTGATAACTCTTCTGACGACTCTGAGCAATCCTCATCTTATCCTGAATCATCTTAATCTTTTCCGTAGTTTGTTGAACAATCTCCGGTCCAACCACAGCACTCTCACCGGACTCATACCAACATAAAGGTGTCCGACATCTCCTACCATACAAAGCTTCAAACGGTGCCATACCAATGCTCGAATGAAAACTATTGTTGTAGGTAAACTCAATCAAAGGTAAATAACAATCCCAAGCACCTCCCTTTTCCAAAACACAAGCCCTCAAAAGATCCTCCAGTGACTGAATCGTCCTCTCAGTCTGACCATCAGTCTGCGGATGATATGCAAAACTCAATCTCAGCTTAGTTCCCAAAGCCCTCTACAAACCTTCCCAGAACTTCGATGTAAATCTAGGATCTCTGTCCGAAACAATACTCGACGGAATACCATGCAAACTTACAATTTTCTCAATATACAACTCAGCTAATCTCTCTAACGGATAATCCATTCTGATCGGAATGAAATGAGCCGATTTTGTCAATCTGTCAACAATCACCCAAATAGCTTCAAAATTCTTACTCGTCCTCGATAAACCAGAAACAAAATCCATACTGATACTATCCCACTTCCACTCTGGAATAGCCAACGGTTGCATTAGCCCAGACGGCTTCTGATGCTCAATCTTTGACTTCTGACAAGTCAAACAAGAATAAACAAAACTCGCAATTTCTCTTTTCATTCCCGGCCACCAAAATAACTTTTTCAAATCATGATACATCTTCGTAGCCCCAGGATGAATACTCAAGCCACTACGATGTCCTTCCTCCAGAATACTCTTCTTAAGTTCGGTAACATCCGGAATACACACTCGATTACCAAATTTCAAAACACCATTCTCATCAACTCTGAATTCACCACCTTGGCCTTGATTCACTAGAGTCAACTTATCAACCAAAAGCACATCGGATTTCTGACCCTCTCTAATCTCATCCAGAATACCACTCGTTAACTTCAACATTCCCAATTTAACACTATTGTGAGTACTCTCACACACCAAACTCAAGTCTCTAAACTGCTCAATTAAATCCAATTCCTTAACCATTAACATAGACATATGCAATGATTTTCGACTCAATGCATCAGCCACTACGTTTGCTTTATCGGGGTGTTAGACAACAAATTCTCTTAGAGTTCTATTTTGATCAGCCATGATATGATGATCAAATTCAAAATCAAAATCAAAATCAAATTAATACAGAATTAAATAAAATAACTATCAAATACGAATAATAAAATTTAATGAAAAATGATTAAAATAAAATCTAAAAATTATGAAAATATGACTAAAAATCAAATCAAATCAAATAAAGAATCTAATTTTTTTTTTAAATATGAAAATAAAAAAAAGTTAAAATAAAATAGAAATTTGTGATTTTGAGAGTCAAACGCCATTAGAAGTTTCTTCAAATGGAGTAATGTTTATTCATTTTTTTCTTTCTGATTTTGTGGAAAAATTTCGGAGCAATTCGAAACAGTAGCTTACATGGTCACCTTATAGGCTTAAATATTTACCACTATATTGAAACCCTGAAAATCAACAAAAAATAATAATAAATAAATAAGTAAAATAAATAAAAAAACCAAAAAAATGGCTAGGATTCTAATATTGGCTAATATCAACAGGGAGCCCTCGACATCGGTGCCAATTTGATCTACTGCAGTACATGGGTCAAAACGACTAAATAAAGTGTAGTATAAAGAAGCGACACTCGATTCGTATCGCAAGGACTCTAAGTTAATTTAACCAAAGAAAATAAATGAATAATGAGGGTTTATGCTTTCAGACAATTGAAAATAAAGAAAATGATTATATGTATGGTTAACAAATTAATCTACTGATTGTGTAATTTCAAAGTTATCATTGGTTGTTATATCACCAATTCCCTAAATGAATGCAATTCCTATTTGATTATAATATCGATTAACCAGTGTGATCAAGACTATGAGAATTATATTCATATTTTCCGCATTAAGCAATACGGATGAAGTTTAGGCGAAGTTAAAGAATAAGCTAACTTAACACGAGAAGTTAAGGAACATGCATCGATCAAATTTAATCAACATTATTATATGTAACTCGAATTAAACAAATAAGAATACATAAAACATGATTGAAAGGAATTGAATAAAAACTGATAATATGAAATTCTGAAACAATAGATTAACCTTGAAGTTTAGGCGACCATGTAACCCTAATGCTCTCTCTAATTCCTAAAATTCGTCTCCATTTCCGTAATATTGAGTTTAGCTTAAATAAAAAATTAAATTGGGCTTTAAGAGCACCGGCACAAAACACATAAGCTGACCAAAAACTAACTAATTTATTTTTATTAAGTGTAGAACGAAAACTGATAATTTGAATCTTCTGCACTTCGATTTGGCTCATAATATCAACATAAATAAAGTTGTAGTTCTTCTCTTAGCTTTTCAACGCATATTAGAACGCGTCAAATAAAATCTCATAACTCAAGTTTTAATCTGCATAGTGAGAACGTATCGAACTATAGTTTATTCTCAAAATCTCACAAACAATATTTATCATCGACAAATGATGCACAATTCAGATTTTCTCCTACTTATCGAACTAAAATAGCAGAGAAAATCACTCACATCACACCACAAGTTTTTATTCCAATGAACATAGAAATTACTCACACTTGCAACCCAAAATAAAATCACTCACATCACCGGTCTTTATTCAAGAGAACAAAGAAATTACTCACATTTGCAATCCTAAAAATAAATAAAAAGTTGTCTTTAGCGTATCATTGTGCACAAGTAAAAAAATGTTTCAACAAGAGTAAAGTCAAGTTTTTAAGTAACTAACAAACATGAGTGAAATCACACACAATAAAAAAGAAGAAAGAAATTGGTTTTTGTATGTTATCCATTATAATGCTCAAAAACTTTACTCTAATTTTTATTTTAAAAAATATTAATTGGTGAATTAATTTTTTTAAATTAATTTGATTAATAAGATTGATATGGTTATTTATCTTTTTATGATTTAAAAAAATGTGGAATGAATTTATACCACGGTGCAAAGCAGTAACGCAACATTTATATCGATCAAAATTCCAATATCTTACATGACGCGACCGTTGAATGTGTTTCATTTTGTTAAATTTCAATGAGAGGGACATGAATATATAAGTTTTCCCGTAAAATTCTGAAGCTATACAAGTTTTTATGCCTCAGGAGGAATCAAAAAGAAAAATAAGTTATTTTGCATATTCTTAAATTTTGAAAATTTTGCCTTTTTACTTCAAAAAATATGTTCTATTTGTTAAGAATAGTGGTTGATAACTGATAATTGATGGGTTATTTGAAGTGTTTGATAAAATTAATGGTTCAACTAATTTATAGATAAAAAATGACATCAAAGAAATTTAATATATATTTATTTTATTTTAAATTAAAAAACTTATAAAGGATAAAAGAATTTTTTTTGTTAAAAATGAAAAAAAAGAGGAGAAGCTATAAACTAAAGACTAAAATGCTATTTGAAATAAGATTTGAAAAATAAATTAAAAGTTAGTAAAATAAGCTATAAATTTATGATAAAAAAACTGTTATTAAATAAATTTAAATTGTCTTATATGTTTATAACTATAAATTATAAGTTCAAAAATATCATTTACCAAACAAAGTCTTGACTGATAGTTTTGTTTCCACCCTGAAATTCTATCTTACACCATTTTTATAAAAAACACTATTTGATTGTAGGAATAATTGTTTAAATATCTCTCTTGTATTATTATTACAACTTTGATTATGGCATAGCTTTTAGAGGGTTCTCATGTGAAGTCCTGGTCATAATCTTGAATTCAACGGGTACATTTAGCTATTTTTGTGATGAAATAGAAAAAGCACGGTAGTATTTACAGGTACCTTTTTTCTATTTTGATTTTGATTTTTTTTCTCATATAATTTGATTTTGGTGTCTCTAGGTGCGATGAAGAAGTCAAGGCTACGTAGTTCTGGGTAGAAAATATTTGGTTTTTTGGTCAATTTTAGCGAAAGATATCGTTGTCACAATCAAACGAAAAACATTGCTTACGCAAAATAGCTTAGAGGAGCGGGCGTTGCATAACATTCTATGGATTTCTATATATCAACATTCATTGGAAAACATCACTTATCTCAACTCAACATATGTGGACGAGACATTATTTTAAAATGTCTCTAGACAAAAACATATTTTGTTTAAGAAAAAGGTTTGAAGTTTGATCGCACAGTGGAAAGAGAAGACTTTAATTCATTGAATTAGTTTTAGGCGGACGACGAAAGATCAAGAAATATGTTGCGGGCCAATCAATCGATCATTCGATGAACAGGCAAGTGTAAACCATCCATTCCCTTTTCGTCCAAGTTATTTGAGAAAAATTTAATAATGGACTTAAATATTTTAATCGGATGACAAAAAGATCAAATAATATGACGTGGGTCAATCATTCGATCATTCAAGGAACAGACTGTAAACCATCCATTTCCTTTTCGTCCAAGCTATTTGAGAAAAAATTAATAATGGACTTAAATATTTTAATCGGATGAGAAAAAGATCAAATAATATGACGTGGTCAATCATTCGATCATTCGAGGAGCAAGCAAGTGTAAACCACCCATTCCCTTTCAACCGATTTTTTATTAAGAAAAAGGTTTGCACACTTCGGACAAGCGGAAAAGAAAAGCTCGATGTAAGTCAAGGATTTGTCACGTTAGTAAAAAGTGATTTGTGAAATGGTTTGAATTTATTTAAAAGGGAAAGTATGAGATCTTTTTGAAAAGCCACTTGATGTTGATCAAGGGTTTGGATCTTATTTGAAAGATTGATTTTACTATGCATCCATCTATCACTTTACTTAATAATTAAAAGTAGACATACAAGATAAAATAAGTCATAGAATCAAGCAATCACCCACAATTTAAGTAACAAATCATGCAAGTAATCACCTATTCAATCAAAGATCAAACAAATTTGGTCAAACATTTATCAAAAATATTTCTAAGCTACTAAGAATTGAAAGGAATTTTTTCAATTTGAAAATAAGTTATTAGATGAGACAAACTCTATTCTTATATCTAACATTAATTTTCATTTTATTTTGATTTTAAAGAAGTAAAATAATTAAGAGAAAAACAAAACAAAATAAATATTACATTTATATTAAAAACCTAATAGAATTTTATATAACAAAATAACAAAACAACTTCATGATTTAAAACAAAAAAACAAGAAACCTTAATTTTAAAGAACGTCCGCCTAACTCTCTTTTCCTCACAAAGCAACACTCTCTTTACCATTCTCAGTAAAACTAAAGTTCAAAAACCACCTTAGAGTGGAGTGGTGAAAGAAATCCAATTCATTTGCTCCAGATATTTCATCAAGATTTAATTTTTGTTTTATTTGTAAATGGACTAGTGTAACATTATTTTACCAATTAGAAACCTGGTGTAATGTTACTTTTACTGCATATAACCTTTAGAAACTCTATTTTTAGAGGTTGGATCACCTTCAAAAACACTACTTTTAGAAGTATCACCTTCTGAAATTGGATCGTCTTTAGAGGCTGAACCACTTTCAGAGTCAAATCCATCATCAGAGCCAAAGTCACCTTTAGACGTCTTTTTTTTTCTTTTTGAATAAAACAATCTATTCTGTCGAGGGTACATAATTTAAATCCCAACAACTTCAATATATGTTTTTATATTATTAAAAGTGATGTCTTCCTTCATATTTTATTTTTAATAAAAAAGTAAATCATTTTATACCTCAGTTATGTTTTTCAATCGAGTTAAAATTTATATATATTTTTTATTAGCTCGTAGAACACCATTTAATTTTTATTCAATTTTGACAATCACAACTCAAACAAGCTATATACAAGGAACTGTATTTATTTCATATATAATGAGAAATATCTTTTGTCCTTAGATGGGAACACCTTTGTTTGAGTAAGTTGTTCTTTAAGAAACTAATAGTTGTCACCAATATATATAAATAAGTCTTAGCAAGGAATACTGATGTATATAAATATCTAGAATAAAGTTGTTATGATACGTGACTATCAGTCTGTTGTTAGCTAATATAAGGCATGGATTCATATGACACAAAAACCTAGATCATGCCCGGCCAGTTCTCCTTGTTGGTATAAAGGATTTCACTTGGCGATTTTGTATGGACAATTTTTTTGAATGCGATAACAAGGCATGGATTCATATGACACAAAAACCTAGGTCAGTAAAATAGATATCTTTCTTAACAAATTCAGTATTTATAAACATAACAATTGATTGACATTGGTCATGATCTTGAATTCAACGGGTACATTTAGCTATTTTTGTGATGAAATAGAAAAAGCACGGTAGTATTTACAGGTACCTTTTTTCTATTTTGATTTTGATTTTTTTTCTCATATAATTTGATTTTGGTGGATGGTTGATATCTGCAGTAACCTTAGTTAAAGATTTGCAATGTATATTAAAATAATTTTTATTGATTAAGTCTAATTGGTTTGTTTAGAGTGAATAAAATATATTGTACAAAAAAGAGTAAATAAAATCAAAAGGTTGTTGTTTCATTGACTGTGTGACTGCACTGCACTGAATCCCTTTCCTTTCTCTTTAATACAACCTCCATCCCCTCAACTTTTTCTTCTTTACTTTAATTCTATCGCAGAATTTATTGTATTTTTTACTAAAAATTTTAATTTTAATTTAAAAATTTAAAGATGATATGAAAATTAAGCAAAACGATTGCATTTATTTGTAAGTAATTAAAATATTTTAATATTTATTCAAATAAAAAATGACATATTGATCAAATTATTTTGGATTACTGAAGATGAAGTACCAGCTCTTTTCATGAATCAAGAGAGGAGACAAAATATTGATAAAAATAAAATAATGGAGTAGTACAACTTCAATAGGAAATAAAGTATTTCCTGTCCTTTTTCTCTTTAAAAGCAATAACTTTCTCGTGATTTTTTTTTACCATTATTATATGAAACATGTGCTTAACTATGTATATCTCAATTTATTATGCTAGAATATCTGTGGAGAAAGATTAGAATGGATTAATATTTGATTGCTGGGAAAATTGATGCATAGATTGTAACTATGTTGGAATAGTTGAAATTGAATGAAATTAACACACCGTTTAAGTAAAACTTATCTATATAAATATGTAGAATAAATTTTATGATACGTGACTATTAAGGCAGGGATTCATATCTCCCTGTTGGCAAAAAAGGATTTCATTTGACAGAATTTGTATAGACAACAGAACAAGGCAAATTAAATTTCTTAAACAAATTCCCTGTTTTTTTTTAAAGCAATTCCATAGGATAATTAGACAAATCATGTAAAGCAATAGCACAAGAGAAAGAGAGATAGATCATAAACTGCTTTATTAATGATGATATTACATTATAATTATTATAAATGATGATGTAATATGTGATCCTATAATGAACTAGCAGTTCCAATATCATTTGTGACGGTTGGCATGAGCAGCAGCAAATCTAGTGGTGAAGACAGTGGTGTGGAGGTAACACGGAAGTTTGACACATGTGTGTTTCTCTGCCACAATATCATCTTCAACAAAATAGAAGCACTACATTAGTTTTTAGAATAATTTTTATTTTTAAAAGATAATAAAAACTTTGAATGGTTAATAATTAACGTAAGGAAGAGAGTTCATAAGAACAATACCACCACTTGTAGGATGAATAGCAGCAACAAATGTATTGGTAGAGGCAGTGGTGTGGCGGACACACAGAGGTCTCAAACAAGTATATTTCTCTGTAGTAAACTCAACTCTCATATTTTGAAGAAAATAAAACATGAGTAGAGTAAAAACAATGGTTCTTAGAATGCTCTTATTTTTTTAAAGCAAAAAAAAAAAGAGATTGATCATAAACTACTTTATTAATGATGTGACCTCATTATAGGATCACATATTACATTCTAATTATTATAAATTATAATGTAATATGTGATACTATAATGAACTAACAGTTCCAATATCATTTGTGACGGCTAGCCGGAGCAGCAGCAAGTGTAGTGGTGGAGGCAGTGGTGTGGAGGTAACACGGGGTTTGACACATGTGTGGTTCTCTGCCACAATATCATCTTCAACAAAATAGAAGCACACGGGAGTTTGACACACCGCCGCCAGTGTGCCCTCTCCACGGCTAAACACACTGTTCCAGCAACACAGGAGGAGAGTATTATTGTGGTGGTAGATTCAACATAAGTGAAAGTAAAAGAAAAGTGAAAAAGCTATGGTTTTTGTATGAGAACGGAAGCGAAGTATATTGCAAGATTAGCTTATATCTTGCTGTTGATGAGTTGAGGTTAAGATTAGCTTTGGGATGGTTTGGAAATTGTTGTTGTGAGCTAATTGAAAAGGGATATTAGGTTATAGGTATATATATAGTGGGAATGTATAGGAAATGAATGTGGAAACTAAAAGTAAAAGTAACACGAGAGAGAGAGAGAGAGTGGAATGATATAGTAAAAATAATAAAAGCTATAATCAAATTTGGATTAATTTTCAATCATCATATAAAAATAATTTTAATAAAGTGGGTATCCTATCAAATTTTAATATTTTCAGCTATCACATGCATTAAAAATAAAAAACAATAAAAATATATTTTATTAAAGTACTATCAAAGCCGACTCACATTGTTTTATTGTCTTTGTATGTCTCAAATGTCTTATATGTCACATAAATATAAATAAATTACATATCAAATAAATGAAATAACTGTGTTATGAGTCATGTCACACAGAAAATCCATTATTTCATGTCTTTGTTTTCTTTATAAAGTGTAGCAAAATATCACAGGACAAGTGTTATGAGTCACTTTCACACATACCTTTTACTATCAATTATAATACATTTATATTTTTGAATTGCATTTTCCTAAAAATTAATATTTGACAAAAAATTAATTTATTATTAATTTCATTTTGTTTATAGTAGACAAAGTAAATATATTTTAGTTTTTTTTTTCTATAAAACAAAAAGAAATGTATACATTAAATTTAGATAAGGGTGGAGTTATACTTAATTTATCATGATGGGCGTTTGAATTAATTTATCTTGATGAAATAAAGTTTTTAATAGTTTCTAAAATTGTGTAAAATGACAATTTCTCAACATTTATTATGGTGGAGATGAGTTTGTCACCAATGGAACACTGTGGAATCTTTGTGGAATCTTTGTAAAAATAAACACGGTAATCTTTATTCAAATTTCACCCCATAAGTTAGATGTCAAAATATATTATAAATTTTTTGTCTTTTTTTTTGGCACAAACAACTATTTCTCTTTTTTTGAGAATTTTTTTTAGTAAAATAGTGACATAATAGTAAGTTTTAATTATCTTGAAACTAATAGAATTCTTATAACCTACATGATAATTAACTTTATATAACTACTATATATTTGATCAACAATAATATATATTTAATAACACTTAATTATTAATCGCTATTACACTTATTATCCAAAGACATATAATAATTTTTTCTACAAAGCGATATTACAAGTTATAATAGGTAAAATAAATTATATAGGTCTACAATAGCCCTTTATCAAAGAGTTGTCATAGACTGAATTTTTCTTTAAAAAGTAATTTTTTTTCTATTATACCAAACTTTTACTAAAATAGCTATCATAGATAGTGCTAAAAAGTACCATAAAAAAGCAATTATTGAACATCCTGGACTTGAATTTGGAACCTTTATTTAGAAATGATTTAAACTTATTTTTGGTCCTAATTTATACCTTTTAGACAAATTCTTAGGTAGCCTTTAGTTTTAGTTAGGTATCAACATCGTCCACTTCTATACACGTTTTATTTTAAAACATCGTGCATTCTTGTATAGAGAAGAACAAATTTATTTGTTTTATTTTTACTTTTTTTTCATTGACTTAACTAAAAAATTTAGAGTTTAATTGAAATACCCTAACAGTGTAAAAGGTTTTTACACCGTCAGTCGATCATAGACGTTGAATATTAAAAGAAGTTTGACTTTTATTTTAAAAATCTATAAAGTAATACAAAACGGATGATGATGATAAATCGACGGTATAAAACGTTTTACACTGACAGCATATAGTAATTAAAATACACATTAATTATTTATTTATTTGGTAGATTCTTGAATAATTTATATAGAGTAGATACACATTAATTATATAATAAAATACAAAAGTAAAATTTTAGTTACTCGGCTAAAAAGGTGTATATCATTATAAAAATAGTTGAATGAATAATTTCTTGTCAATCAAATAACTTTTTTTTTATGATATCCAACAAAAATACTTTTATTCAAACATAATTAATATTTTTATTTTCATTAGTCTTTATCCAATTCTTTTTTTTTCTCTCTGAATTATTTTTTCCCTAGTCTTTAGACTTCCATATCTTTTTCAACCTATCATTAAAGTTATTTTTATTTAAAAAAATGAATTTTAATCAATTAACAAATATAAATTATACAATGAAAATTAAAGCAACAATAACAGAAAATGAAAACAATTGTAATGGAGAGATTGATCACACTTACATCATTAAAATTAGGTGTTAAATATTTTAGTAATATTTATTTTTTTAACTATATCAAATTTACTATTAACCAGAGATTAGCACATACTTAAAATTAGTTTTTTGAAAAATTGAAACCTAGTTATCAGCACTTACTATTAACTTAGTAATATTCAATTTTTATTTTCAATATAAAAAACAAGTTATATGTAAATAAAGATTGTCCTCCATTTTATTTGAGTTATGTCTTAACAATTTATTTTTTATTTTCAAATATTACTGGCAATCTTGGTTAATTGATTTTTAAGTTAAATTTTGACCCTATTAAGTATTGTTCATCAGTTTTCCATCAACTTTTTCTTCTTTACTTTAATTCTATCGCAGAATTTATTGTATTTTTTACTAAAAATTTAAAGATGATATGAAAATTAAGCAAAACGATTGCATTTATTTGTAAGTAATTAAAATATTTTAATATTTATTCAAATAAAAAATGACATATTGGTCAAATTATTTTGGATAATTGAAGATGAAGTACCAACTCTTTTCATGAATTAAGAGAGGAGACAAAATATTGATAAAAATAAAATAATGGAGTAGTACAACTTCAATAGGAAATAAAGTATTTCCTGTCCTTTTTCTCATTAAAAGCAATAACTTTCTCGTGATTCTTTTTTACCATTATTATATGAAACATGTGCCCAACTATGTAGTAAATTCAACTCCCTCACTTTGAAGAAAATTCAACTCTCTTATTTTGAAGAAAATAAAACATGAGTACAGTAAAAATAATGGTTCTTAGAATGCTCTTCATTTTTTTAAAGCAATTCCATAGGATAATTAGACAAATCATGTAAAGCAATACCACAAGAGAAAGAGAGATAGATCATAAACTGCTTTATTAATGATGATATTACATTATAACTATTATAAATGATAATGTAATATGTGATCCTATAATGAACTAGCAGTTCCAATATCATTTGTGACTGTTGGCATGAGCAGCAGCAAGTCTAGTGGTGAAGGCAGTGGTGTGGAGGTAACACGGGAGTTTGACACATGTGTTTCTCTGCCACAATATCATCTTCAAGAAAATAGAAGCACTACATTAGTTTTTAGAATGATTTTTATTTTTAAAAGATAATAAAAACTTTGAATGGTTAATAATTAACGTAAGGAAGAGAGTTCATAGGACAGTACCACCACTTGTAGGACGAATAGCAGCAACAAGTATTGGTAGAGGCAGTGGTGTGGCGGACACACAGAGGTCTCAAACAAGTATATTTCTCTGTAGTAAATTCAACTCTCTTATTTTGAAGAAAATAAAACATGAGTACAGTAAAAACAATGGTTCTTAGAATGCTCTTCATTTTTTTTAAAGCAATTCCATAGGATAATTAGACAAATCATGTAAAGCAACGAAAAAAAGAGAGATCGATCATAAACTACTTTATTAATGATGTGACCTCATTATAGGATCACATATTACATTCTAATTATTATAAATTATAATGTAATATGTGATACTATAATGAACTAACAGTTCCAATATCATCTGTGAAGGCTAGCCGGAGCAGCAGCAAGTGTAGTGGTGGAGGCAGTGGTGTGGAGGTTACACGGGGTTTGACACATGTGTGTTTCTCTGCCACAATATCATCTTGAAGAAAATACAAGCATTACATTAGTTTTTAGAATGATTTTCACTTTTAAAAGATAATAAAAGCTTTGCATGGTTAATAATTAACGCAAGGAAGAGAGTTCATAAGTACAATACCACCACTTGTAGGACGAACAACAGCAAATTCAACTCCCTCACTTTGAAGAAAATAAAACATGAGAACACTAAAGACAATGATTCTTAGAAAGCTCTTCATTTTTTTAATAGATGATGAAGCTTTGATTGAATGTGCAAAAAGCTAATGAATGAATGGGTGTATTTATAGCTGTAAACTAATATTATTCTGTGCAACTTCGTTACCCAATTTTCGTGTCACAAATTATACACCTCCACGTGTCATTCACTATTCATGTCATTAAAATATTATAAAGTAAATTAAAATGTATAATTGCAGAGCTCCAAATTGTAATCTTTAGTGACTTTGTCATTTTGTTTTAACACTTTGTCATTTTCATTGGCATAGCATTTTTGTCTCATCTTCCTTCAAGTTATCTTTTTTTCCTAACTTTTAAAAGAGTATCTTTAGAAAAATTGAGTACGCCTTATTTTATTTTTTATTAGATTTTTAATCTTGATATGCAACAAATTGTTAAACAAAATCATAAGATGACTGATCATTTTCATTCGAGTTTAAAATCATCCAATTTCTGTTTTTCCAACATTCATAAAGATAAAATTAAATAAATAAATAAACGTGTATTTTTTAGAATTCTTAGATCATCCTCTTCAAATTTATATCAAGATACATGATTATTGTTCTTCTTATATATTAATTCATAATTTTTTGGTGTGAATTAAAAGCTTTGATAACTTTTATGTTTTTTGATATGCGTTAAACATGTTAATTAGAGTGTATTCATTTTTGTTATGTTTTAAAAGTATGCATTTTTCCTCATATCTGATTTTTCTTAAAAAGTTTTCAAGTTTTTTCTAAGTGGAATGGGTTACACTTTGACTGGAACTGGCTACAAGGTCAAAATTTTCTTTTTTCTCTTTTAAAACACTTAAAAGGTGCGTTATTGTAACCGGTTGCAGGTTTATGTTTATCGATTACACCAATTCAATAATCAATTTTCAGGATTGCTTTTAATGCTTAGTCAAGGGTCTTCCCTAACTCTCTTGGAATATCATATTCATCAACCTTGCTTTTAGCTTTGATGACTGCAATTGGCTACAAGGTCAAATTTATTTTTAGCTTTGATGACTTTGATTGGTGTACAATGATTCCCTTCTCAGAATGCAAAATCTTCATTCCTAAAAAATATATCATATTTTTAAGATCACTCATATCAAATGTTTTATCGACATCTTCTTGAACTTGTTTATCTCAAAAGTATAGTTTACGGTCAGACGTATGTCATCCACATAAAGACACGCCATAATCACATTGCCATCAAAAGTATGATGCACATACATACCATACTCCATTTCACATTTGTTGAAACCCAGATTCTTGAAAATTGAATTAATTTTTCATATTCCAAATCATTGGAGCTTGTTTCAGCTCATAAAAGGCTTTATGCAGCATGCATACCATCCATTATTTGTTATGTTTCATAAATTCAGGAGATTGTAACACATAAACTTGTTCTTGCAATGAATCATATAGAAAAGCTGATTTTACATCTAAATGCATCAGAGATCAATTCTTATCTGCAGCTATAAAAATAATCAATCTTACGATGTCATGTCTAACTACAGGTGCAAACACTTCAAAGTAGTCTAAACCAGACTTTTGTAGGATCCTTTATCTACTAACATTGCTTTATGCTTAGCAACTGAACCATCTGGCTCTAGCTTTATCTTGAAAACTCATCTCACACTGATGGCTTTCTTAATCTGAGGTAGAACAGTCAATTCTCATGTCTTGTTTCTTTCAATGACCTCAAGCTCCTCCTTCATGGTGTTCACCCACAACTTCCTCTTGAGAGTCTCATTGATTCTAACAGGTTCATGGTCCACCATCATGAAACTTTATATGACTTCCCCTTCAGGCTCAATCTCAATATCTTGCATAAACTTTATGTGCTCTGAAAACCTTTATCGTACCTAAAAAAAGAATATGATCCTTCACGAAGCACATCACACGCTCACGGAATGACTAACAGAGTCGCCACCGAACTTCACTTATTCCCAAAGATGGAAAATGGAAAAACCCATAAAAGAACGACTAAGATTATGGTCGTCGAAACCAAATCAGGGTTTGAGAGTCGATTACGCAAGGGGAAGGTATTAATACCCCTCACGTTTATTGTAGTCAACGGGATCAATTAGTTAGTTTGTGCATTAGTGTTAGCTTTCGAATATTTGCTTCTCGAGTTATTAAAAGGAAATAAGAATATGACAAAGAGGTTTATTTTTATTAGGGTGCCTTACAAGACTTTGAATCTCGCTCCTACGTATCTCTAGGTGCGATGAAGAAGTCAAGGCTACGTAGTTCTGGGTAGAAAATATTTGGTTTTTTGGTCAATTTTAGCGAAAGATGTCGTTGTCACAATCAAACGAAAAACATTGTTTACCCAAAATAGCTTAGAGGAGCGGGCGTTGCATAACATTCAATGGATTTCTACATATCAACATTCATTGGAAAACGTCACTTATCTCAACTCAACATATGTGGACGAGACATTGTTTTAGAATCTCTCTAGACAAAAACATCTTTTGTTTAAGAAAAAGGTTTGAAGTTTGATCGCACGGTGGAGAGAGAAGACTTTAATTCATTGAATTAGTTTTAGGCGGATGACGAAAGATCAAGAAATATGTTACGGGCCAATCAATCGATCATTCAAGGAATAGGCAAGTGTAAACCATCCATTCCCTTTTCATCCAAGTTATTTGAGAAAAAATTAATAATGGACTTAAATATTTTAATCGGATGACGAAAAGATCAAATAATATGACGTGGGTCAATCATTCGATCATTCGAGGAACAGGCTGTAAACCATCCATTCCCTTTTCGTCTAAGTTATTTTTGAAAAAAATTAACAATGGACTTAAATATTTTAATCGGATGACGAAAAGATCAAATAATATGATGTGGGTCAATCATTCGATCATACGAGGAGCAAGCAAGTGTAAACCACCCATTCCCTTTCAATCGGTTTTTTATTAAGAAAAAGGTTTGCACACTTCGGACAAGCAGAAAAGAAAAGCTCGATGTAAGTCAAGGATTTGTCACGTTAGTAAAAAGTGATTTGTGAAATGGTTTGAATTTATTTGAAAGGGAAAGTATGAGATCATTTTGAAAAGCCACTTGATGTTGATCAAGGGTTTGGATCTTATTTGAAAGATTGATTTTACTATGCATCCATCTATCACTTTACTTAATAATTAAAAGTCGACATACAAGATAAAATAAGTCATAGAATCAAGCAATCACGCATAATTTAAGTAACAAAACATGCAAGCAATCACCTATTCAATCATAGATCAAACAAATTAGGTCAAACATTAATCAAAAATATTTCTAAGCTACTAAGAATTGAAAGGAATTTTTTCAATTTGAAAATAAGTTATTAGATTAGACAAACTCTATTCTTATATCTAACATTAATTTTCATTTTATTTTGATTTTAAAGAAGTAAAATAATTAAGAAAAAAACAAAACAAAATAAATATTACATTTATATTAAAAACCTAATAGAATTTTAATTGATTAAAATAATTAAAAACAACTCTTTAAATCAAAATGCTCTTTCTCTTTTTATTTTATCTTTATATAACAAAATAACAAAACAACTTCATGATTTAAAAACAAACAAACAAGAAACCTTAATTTTAAAGAACGTCCGCCTAACTCTCTTTTCCTCACAAAGCAACACTCTCTTTATCATTCTCAGTAAAACTAAAGTTCAAAACCACCTTAGAGTGGAGTGGTGAAAGAAATCCAATTCATTTGCTGCAGATATTTCATCAAGATTTAATTTTTGTTTTATCTGTAAATGGACTAGTGTAACATTATTATACCGATTAGAAACCTGGTGTAATGTTACTTTTACTGCATATAACCTTTAGAAGCTCTACCTTTAGAGGTTGGATCACCTTCAAAAACACTACCTTTAGAAGTTTCACCATCTGAAATTGGATCGTCTTCAGAGGCTGGACCACCTTCAGAGTCAAATCCATCATCAGAGCCAAAGTCACCTTTAGACGTCTTTTTTTTCTTTTTGAATAAAACAATCTATTCTGTTGAGGGTACATAATTTAAATCCCAACAACTTCAATATATGTTTTTATATTATTAAAAGTGATGTCTTCCTGCATATTTTATTTTTAATAAAAAAGTAAGTCATTTTATACCTCAGTTATGTTTTTCAATCGAGTTAAAATATATATATTTTTTATTAGCTCGTAGCACACCATTTAATTTTTATTCAATTTTGACAATCACAACTCAAACAAGCTATATACAAGCAACTGTATTTATTTCATATATAATGAGAAATATCTTTTGTCCTTAGATGGGAACACCTTTGTTTGAGTAAGTTGTTCTTTAAGAAACTAATAGTTGTCACCAATATATAGAAATAAGTCTTAGCAAGGAATACTGATGTATATAAATATCTAGAATAAAGTTGTTATGATATGTGACTATCAGTCTGTTGTTAGCTAATTTAAGGCATGGATTCATATGACACAAAAACCTAGGTCAGTAAAATAGATATCTTTCTTAACAAATTCAGTATTTATAAACATAACAATTGCTTGACATTGGTGTTATTTTCAAGCCCGCCCAGTTCTCCTTGTTGGTATAAAGGATTTCACTTGGCGATTTTGTATGGACAACAAAATTTTGAATGCGATCACAAGGCAAATTAAATTTCTTAAACAAATTTCCTGCTTTTTTTAAAAGCAATTCCATGAGATAATTAGACAAATCATGTAAAACAATTCCACAAGAGAAGAGAGATAGATCATAAAACTGCCTTAGATAAGGGATTTAAACCCATTTTTTTAGATTTTGACACATGTATTAAAAAAGATATGGTAAATTAATTTAACATTGGTAATAAACTGTTGTTATAAGTGTTACATATGAGTTTAAAACTAATGTTCGACATCTTTTTTCTCCTTGAAAGAGACGGAAATACTTATAAGTCATACCTACTTTTTTCAAAAATCGATATTAAAGTTTAATGGAGAGTAGTTTGTTAGAAATCAACATATGACCCTTCTTTTTACTTTAAAAAAATGTAGAACATATATATAGCATATCAATTTTCTCCAAAATTGGATGTTAAAAGTTTAATATAGTTATTTAGTTAGAAATCAACCTTTCACACCTGATTTTTTCTTCTTAAATTGGGTGTATAAGTTTTTCTTATAATATTCGTATGACATGTGTATCACACATGTTCTTTAGTAAAGTTAGTGTTATAAATGTCATCGAGTATAATTTAATTTTAAATGAATCAACAACAAATATTATTCTTTAAAATAGATGGAAAAAAATATACAACAGGTCTGCTTAATCTAAAATCAAATTGTGGTTACATTTGACACCTATAAATTTTTTATTATTATTTCATCCGAATAAAATTAAACTCACAAATTTTAGTTTAAATTTAACAAATCGTACCAAAGATTTTAAATCCAAATTAAGAAGAAAATTATATTAAAAAAACAATGTTAATTAATAAGTCAATATTGATTCTTATGAAACACCATCTTTTAAACATTGAAATCTTTTATTATTACCTCATGTAATCATTGATATATACCGTTTGGATGATAAAAATATTTTTCGTAACATAAGAACCAAAAATCAAAATATTGTCTTGTTGATGTGCCTACAAATTAAATGAATAATATATATATATATATATATATATATATATATATATATATATATATATATATATATATATATATATATATATATATATATATATAATTCATGTGAAATATCAATAAATTTAAGATAATTTAGGATAGATATAAAATTATTGTGCCTACAAATTTAGGATAGATATAATTCATGTGAAATGTCAATAATTCATGTGCCTACAAATTATTTGTAATACAGCCTCTCAGGATGTTATACCTCACACCGCGACAACTGCAATCAATTTCGTCGGACGGATCAAAATCCAAAAGCCTTTATACAATCCTAACCGGACTACAACGAGGACTTTTTTTTAAACCGACAGTATGTAGCCATTATAATGCTACCAATTAATTTGATAACGGGAACCAACTTTGTGGTATTTTGTTGTGTATCTATTATGCTAAGAAACTAGAAAATAAATAATAAAATTATGCATAAATGACAAACTAGGGATGAGAATTATGGAATATATAACCTCCTCACACAAAGTGTCTCTCTGTTGAGTACAAAGTAAGATATATTTGAAAGAGAGGGAAACACAATAGGAGAGGGCTTGAAAGTGCGAGTTTATATTTGCAGCGGATGAGAGACTTAATATTAAGTAAAAGGTCATACTACAATAATCTCGATACAATGTCTTGAGTGGCAAGCATGAGGGAACACTGATTTTGTGCGAACAAATAAAATCGATAGTGAAATGTAAAAGAGAGGGACTACGTTTGTGATTCAAAACCGACTTCAAGAGAGTTTTTTATCTATGGGGATTTTATGTAATAAGGTGTCAATTTTAATCATTTATTAATAACTTTGCTATTTAAGTTATAAACGGGATTCTAATGATTGTTTCAGAAATATACTTAATTTTTCGAATCCGATACAAACATTAATTTGTTATCACATTAATTATTCTAATATCATATATTATATATATATATATATATATATATATATATATATATATATATAAGATTATATATATATATAATATATATCTATATATATATATATATATATATATATATATATATATATATATATATATATATAGATATATATATATATAATATATATATATATATATAAATATATATATTATATAATGACAGATCTAGAAATATTAATTAGTGGAGTCAATTTTTTTTACTACAATGTTATATAAAATAAATACGTTTAATAATGATAATATTATTTTCATTATTCTTTTTATCCTTAATATTTTATTCTATCCGTAAAAATAATAAAAGTTGCATAATTTTATAAAATTTATAATAAAAAACCTATTTGATTGAAGAAATCAATAAGAATTGAAAATAAAATAATTAAAATACAATTTATTTTTATAATGACTATAATAAAACTTCTTATTACATTTATAAATATAATTAATATTGATTTAATAAAATAATTAGATATTTCGAAACAATATATCTAGTTTAATGGGGGCAATAATTAATTTTTTATCAAGTATTTTGTATTAAACAAATTTATTTGTTTTAAAAGTAAAATATATTAGTCATTACTTTTCTAAAATTAGGTATCATTTATTTTTTTAATTTTGATATCATATTTATAAGTGGAATTTTCTCGGTTGGTTTATGAATATATTTTTTTTTTCAAATCAGATAGAAAGTGTAAATGAGAATAAAAAATCGCGCGCACTCATATATATATATATATAGATATATATATATATATATATATTATATATATATATATAATATATATATTATATATATATATATATATATATATATATATATATATATCTATATATATATATATATATATATATATATATACATATATATATATATATATATATATATACATATAGATAATATATATATATTCTATATATATATACATATATATATATATATATATATACATCTATATATATATAATATATATATATATATAATATATATATTATATATATATATTATATATATATATATATATATTTTTACTTGTATACTTATTTTTCTTAAAGTTAAGTATCTTATATTAAATAATTTATTTATTTTAAAAGTAAATTACATTAAACATTTGTTTTTCTAAAAATTAGTATCATTAGATATTTGTTTCAGCTATAAAATATAAGAAAATATATTTTCTCTTAAAGGACATGCCCATTGTTTGCGTAAGTTGTTAGCTCTTTAACAATAATCGTCAATTAACTCAGAATTACACCAATATAGTGTTGGACCACAACCAATTCTAAGCCAACTTTGAGTTGTCTTCCCTTTTATTTTATTGATTTTCCAAAGTAATTAAGTTCCGATTTCGTCTGGTAGTTGTAGTTCAATAAATATGTTTAAGTTTGATAAAGTTTTAAATTTGAGAAACATTTCTAAAATGGTGTTATAGACAAAAAAAACTAATATTATTTCTAAAGATTGAAATGAAACCGTGCAGTTCTAGAATTACGTAAGAAAAACATATTACAATATTATTATTATTATTATCAGTTTTAGGAGTTTTAGGAGTAGCAGCTCTCCCAGTGGTGGAAGCAGGGGAGACAACAATACCACAAGGAAGGTGAATACACCCTTTCTCTGTGGTGGAAGCAGGGGAGACAACAGTACCACAAGGAGGGTGAATGCACGCTTTCTCAATGGTGGAGGCAGTAGCGCCACATGGAAGTGCATACTCCCGTTCCCATTCCTAGTGATGGAAGTAGCAGTGCCACAAGGAGGGTGAATACACCCTTTCTCAATAGTGGAAGCAATGGATTGTCATTATTGTTTTTTTTTCTTTGTTCTCTCTTTTCAAGCAACACATATCATTTGTCTGCACCCTTCATGTGCAACTGCTGCCTCCGTTGTTTTCATTGGGAAAGGGTGCGTGCACCCACGTTGTGCAACTGCTGTTTTCGTTGCTTCCCTCCATGTGAATCCACCCTTTCTCAGTGGTGGAAGCAGCGGAAACAGCAGTTGCACAAGATGGGTGCACACACCCTTTCCCAATGGAAGCAGCGGAGACAGCAACTACACATGGAGGGTGCAGATAAATGATATGTGTTGCTTGAAAAGGAGAGAACAAAGAAAATAAACATAACAATAATGGGAAAAACACTTTTCACTTTCTTAAAATGTTCAAGAGTTTTGGATGATTAAGAGGTAAATGGAAGAGAGTATTTATAGGCAAATGGGAAGGGGTATTCATGTAAGAAACCAACTAGAGAATTTATTCCTCCTTCTTCTGGCTGAACACAAGATCAAAAACTTAAAAATAAAGGACATCTAATAAAAGAAAGCCTGGACCCACACCTATGTTAAGCCTAAATCAATTTTTTGTGTTTATTTTTTTTAGTTATGTCTTGATGCAATTTATTATTTAATCTTACTTATTTAATTAAGATATGTTTAATAATAATACTAAATCTATTCCTCTTCCATTGTCCCAACTCACCATTAATGAGGTCACTCATCCTAGCATCTAAGCTTAAATCCTTCCCAAGTCCACAAATTTTGAAGCCTATATGATTTGTTTTCTTAGGCTTTATCATTGATTTCTAATTTTACATAAATTAGGTTGATTTCTAATATGATGATGAAATATTGATGTCTATTTTGTTTTTCCTTATTTTTTAATTTATTGAATTATAATTTCATGAAAATAGTTAATATTCTCACAAGAGATTTAATTGTATATTGTTTTACAATTCTACTCATTTAAAAATCATTTGTTAGAATATAAGACAACATGTTCTTATTTTGAAGCTTTCCCATTCCTTTGACTAGTGAAGAATTTATATTAGTACACCTAAATTAATTATTGATTATTTAGATACATATATAATATAGAATCATATGTAATGTGTAATCAAATTTATCTTTCTACGAGTATCCTAATATAATTCAGTTTATATAATGATTCATTATTATAGAATTAAATTTGTTTTATATTTACAAATACATTTAAATACTTTATAAATATATAATATCAAATATATTTATCGTGAGAGTACGAGTATCTTACTATTATAATATACTAAACAAAAAAAATAAAAAAAATTACAAACCCGTTCAAAGGGTATACAATTTATGTAATTTATAAAAAAAAATCGCAACCTCGTTCAAAGGTAGACAATTTATGTAATTTGTTGAACTTATTATTTGATTTTAATATAATATAATTTATTTTTATTTCACCTTTTTTTTTCTGAATCAGGTTTGTGATCCCATCTTATGTTTTTTCTTTGGGAAATTTTAGTTTATAAAAAAGTATCAATGAAAAGGCTGTCGATAACATAGAGTTCAATTGATACCAAAATAAAATTAAAATTAAAAATATATAATAAATAAATAAATTTTAGTTTTTACTCTACTCATTATGATTTTAATGATGTAAACTTTTCAAATAATGAACTTAATATTGATTTAATACAATATTTAGATATTTCTAAACAATATATCTAGTTTGATGGGAGCAATAATTAATTTTTTATCAAGTATTTTGTATTAAACAAATTTATTTGTTTTAAAAATAAAATATATTAAAAAATTATTTTTCTAAAATTGGGTATCATTTATTTAGTTAATTTTTTGATATCATATTCATAAGTGGAATTTTCTTGGTTGGTTTATGAGTATAGATAGAAAGTGTAAATGAGAATAAAAATCGTTCGGTGCACGCACTCGCACATATATATATATATATATATATATATAATATAGATATATATTAGATGATATATATATCTATATATATATATATATAGATTATATATATTATATCTATATATATATATTAATATATATATATATATATATATATATATTATATATATATATATTATATATATATATATATATATACGATTTTTACTTGTATACTTATTTTTCTTAAAATTAAGTATCTTATATTAAATAAATAATTTATTTTAAAAGTAAATTACATTAGACATTTGTTTTTCTAAAATTAGTATCATTTATTTATATATTTTGATATTTATATATTGGTTTAGTAATATATTTTTTTTTTTTCTAAATAAGGCACCAAATTTATTTTGCTATCACATTTAATTTTTTAATATCCAATAAACTGTATATATTTATTGTTTTTCCTTTTATACTTATTTCTTTAAAATCACGTATCTTATATTAAACAACTAATTTGTTTGTAAAGTAAGATATATTATACACTTGGTTTTCTAAAAGATTGGTGTTAATGATTAAAACTAAAACTAAATATCTCATTATAATTATCAAATTCCCATTGTATATAACTTTTCTATCTGTTAAAAAAAATATATAATATCAATAATTCTAAAGTTATTTCTCTATTAATGAATAATAATGTAATATGTGATCCTATAATGAGCTAGCAAGTCTAGTGGTGGAGGCAGTGGTGTGGATGTAACACAGGGGTCTGACACATGTGTGTTTGTCTGCCACACTATCATCTTGAACAAAATACAAGCATTACATTAGTTTTTAGAATGATTTTTATTTTTAGAAGATAATAAAAGCTTTGAATGGTTAATAACTAATGCAAGGAAGAGAATTCATAATTACAGTGTTGTAGGATGAACAACAACAGCAACTGAATTGCTAAAGGCAACAGTAAAGACAATGGTTCTTAGAATGCTCTTTATTTTTTAATAGATGATGAAGCTTTGATTGAATGTACAAAGCTAATGAATGAATGGGTGTATTTATAGCTGTAAACTAATATTTTTGTATGCAATTATACACCTCTACGTGTCATTCACTATATATTAGTTGTCATCAATATATAGAAATAAGTCTTAGCAAGAAATACTGATGTATGTTAAAAGTTTAATATAGTTATTTAGTTAGAAATCAACATTTCACACCTGATATTTTCTTTTTAAATTGGATGTAAAAACTTTTCTTATAATATTCGTATGACATATGTATCACACATGTTCTTATAATATTATTCTTTAAAATAGATGGAAAAAAATATACAACATGTCTGCTTAATCTAAAATCAAATTATAGTTATATTTGACACTTATAAATTTTTTATTATTATTTTATCATAATAAAATTAAACTCACAAATTTCAGTTTAAATTTAACAAATCGTATCAAAGAGTTTAAATCCAAATTAAGAAGAATATTATATTAAAAAAACAATGTTAATTAATAAGTCAATATTGATTCTTATGAAACATCATCTTTTATCTAACTCATTGTTTCTTTCTCATAATAACATCTTTGTCATATGATGATGGCTAATCATATATCTACAAATGTAAACAGTAAAATAAGTTAAATGAAAACATGTTAAAATATGAAGTGATATGATTTATATATTAAACATTGAAATCTTTTATTATTACCTCATATAATCATTGATATATACCGTTTGGATGATGTCAAAAATATTTTTCGTAACATAAGAACCAAATATCCAAATATTGTCTTTTGACGTGCCTACAAATTAAATGATTATATAATATATAATATATATATATATATATATATATATATATAATATATATAATATAATATATATATATATATATATATAAATTCATGTGAAATATCAATAAATTTAGATAATTTAGGATAGATATAAAATTAGGTTTTTTATTTGTAATACAGCCTCTCAGGATGATATACCTCACACCGCGACAACTCCAATCAATTTCGTCGGACGGATCAAAATCCAAAAGCCGTTATGCAATCCTAACCGGACTACAACGAGGACCGTTTTTTAAACCGATAGTATGTAGCCATTATAATGCTACCAATTAATTTGATAACGGGAACCAACTTTGTGGTATTTTGTTGTGTATCTATTATGCAAAGAAAGTAAAAAATAAATAATAAAATTATGCATAAATGACAAACTAGGGATGAGAATTATGGAATATATAACCTCCTCACACAAAGTGTCTCTCTGTTGAGTACAATGTAAGATATATTTGACAGAGAGGGAAACACAATAGGAGAGGGCTTGAAAGAGCGAATTTATATTTGCAACGGATGATATAATTAATATTAAGTAAAAGGTCATACTACAATAATCTCGAAACGATGTCGTGAGTGGCAAACAGGAGGGAACACTGATTATGTGCGAACAAATAAAATTGATAGTGAAACTACGTTTGTGATTCAAAACCGACTTCGAGAGAGTTTTTTATTCTATGGGGTTTTTTTATGTAATAAGGTCCTTATGGTTTTCAAAAGCCCATATTTTGCTAGGAAGCCAGATATTCTAAATCAATTTTAATCATTTATTAATATAATTTTCCTATTTAATTTATAAACGGCATTCTAATGATTGTTTCAGGAATATACTTAATTTTTCCGAATCCGATACAAACTTTAATTTTGTTATCACATTTAATTATTCTAATATTATTATATATATATATATATATATATATATATATATATATATATATATATATAATATATATATATATATATAATTAGATATATATATATATATATCTATATATATATATATATATATATATATATATATATATATATATATATATATATATATATATATATATATATGAAAGATCTAGAAATATTAACGAGTGGAGTCAATTTTTTTTACTACAATGTTATAAAAATAAATACGTTTAATAATGATAATATTATTTCATTACTCTTTTTATCCTTAATATTTTTATTTTATCAGTAAAAATAATAAAAGTTGCATAATTTTATAAAATTTATAAAAAAACCTATTTGATTGAAAAAATAAATAAGAATTGAAAATAAAATAATTAGAATACAATTTATTTTTATAATGACTATAATAAAACTTCTTATTACATTTATAAATAATAATTAATATTGATTTAATAAAATAGTTAGATATTTCTAAACAATATATCTAGTTTAATGGGGGCAATAATTAATTTTTTATCAAGTATTTTGTATTAAACAAATTTATTTGTTTTAAAAGTAAAATATATTAGACAATTATTTTTCTAAAATTAGGTATCATTTGTTTATTTAATTTTGATATCATATTTAAAAGTGGAATTTTCTTGGTTGGTTTATGAATATATTTATTTTTTTCAAATCAGATAAAAAGTGTA
>NC_066583.1:647714697-647717197 GCF_024323335.1 Lathyrus oleraceus
CTCTCCCAGTGGTGGAAGCAGGGGAGACAACAATACCACAAGGAAGGTGAATACATCATTTCTCTGTGGTGGAAGCAGGGGAGACAACAGCAGTAGCGCCACATGGAAGGTGCATACACCCGTTCCCATTCCTAGTGATGGAAGCAACAGTGCCACAAGGAGGGTGAATACACCCTTTCTCAGTAGTGGAAGCAGTGGATTGTCATTATTGTTTTTTTTTTCTTTGTTCTCTCTTTTTCAAGCAACACATATCATTTGTCTGCACCCTTCATGTGCAACTGCTGCCTCCGTTGTTTTCATTGGGAAAGGGTGCGTGCATCCACGTTGTGCAACTGCTGTTTTCGTTGCTTCCCTCCATGTGAATCCACCCTTTCTCAGTGGTGGAAGCAGCGGAAACAGCAGTTGCACAAGATGGGTGCACACACCCTTTCCCAATGGAAGCAGCGGAGACAGCAACTACACATGGAGGGTGCAGATAAATGATATGTGTTGCTTGAAAAGGAGAGAACAAAGAAAGAAACATAACAATAATGGGAAAAACACTTCACTTTCTTAAAATGTTCAAGAGTTTTGGATGATTAAGAGGTAAATGGAAGAGAGTATTTATAGGCAAATGGGAAGGGGTATTCATGTAAGAAACCAACTAGAGAATTTATTCCTCCTTCTTCTGGCTGAACACAAGATCAAAAACTTAAAAATAAAGGACATCTAATAAAAGAAAGCCTGGACCCACACCTATGTTAAGCCTAAATCAATTTTTTGTGTTTATTTTTTTAGTTATGTCTTGATACAATTTATTATTTAATCTTACTTATTTAATTAAGATATGTTTAATAATAATACTAAATCTATTCCTCTTCCATTGTCCCAACTCACCATTAATGAGGTCACTCATCCTAGCATGTAAGCTTAAATCCTTCCCAAGTCCACAAATTTTGAAGCCTATATGATTTGTTTTCTTAGGCTTTATGATTGATTTCTAATTTTACATAAATTAGGTTGATTTCTAATATGATGATGAAATATTGATGTCTATTTTGTTTTTCCTTATTTTTTAATTTATTGAATTATAATTTCATGAAAATAGTTAATATTCTCACAAGAGATTTAATTGTATATTGTTTTACAATTCTACTCATTTAAAAATCATTTGTTAGAATATAAGACAACATGTTCTTATTTTGAAGCTTTCCCATTCCTTTGACTAGTGAAGAATTTATATTAGTACACCTAAATTAATTATCCATTATTTAGATACATATATAATATAGAATCATATGTAATGTGTAATCAAAATTATCTTTCTACGATTATCCTAATATAATTCAGTTTATATAATGATTCATTATTATAGAATTAAATTTGTTTATATTTACAAATACATTTAAATACTTTATAATATATAATATCAAATATATTTATCGTGAGAGTACGAGTATCTTACTATTATAATATACTAAACAAAAAAATAAAAAAATTACAAACCCGTTCAAAGGGTATACAATTTATGTAATTTATAAAAAAAAATCGCAACCTCGTTCAAAGGTAGACAATTTATGTAATTTGTTGAACTTATTATTTGATTTTAATATAATATAATTTATTTTTATTTCACCTTTTTTTTCTGAATCAGGTTTGTGATCCCATCTTATGTTTTTTCTTTGGGGAATTTTAGTTTATAAAAAAGTATCAATGAAAAGGCTGTCGATAACATAGAGTTCAATTGATACCAAAATAAAATTAAAATTAAAAATATATAATAAATAAATTTTAGTTTTTACTCTACTCATTATGATTTTAATGATGTAAACTTTTCAAATAATGAACTTAATATTGATTTAATACAATATTTAGATATTTCTAAACAATATATCTAGTTTCATGGGAGCAATAATTAATTTTTTATCAAGTATTTTGTATTAACAAATTTATTTGTTTTAAAAATAAATATATTAAAAAATTATTTTCTAAAATTGGGTATCATTTATTTAGTTAATTTTTTGATATCATATTCATAAGTGGAATTTTCTTGGTTGGTTTATGAGTATAGATAGAAAGTGTAAATGAGAATAAAAAATCGTTCGGTGCACGCACTCGCACATATATATATATATATATATATATATATATACGATTTATACATTATTTTACTTGAAATTTTTCTTAAATTAAGTATCTTATATAAATAAATAATTATTTTAGTAAATTATTATACATTTTTTTTCTAAAAATTAGTATCATTTATTTATATATTTTGATATTTATATTGGTTTAGTAAATATTTTTTTTTTTTCTAAATAAGGCACCAAATTTAATTTTGCTATCACATTTAATTTTTTTAATATCCAATAAACTGTATATATTTATTGTTTTTCCTTTTATACTTATTTTCTTTAAAATCACGTATCTTATATTAAACAAACTAATTTGTTTGTAAAGTAAGATATATTATACACTTGGTTTTCTAAAAGATTGGTGTTAATGATTAAAACTAAAACTA
>NC_066583.1:647722197-647732197 GCF_024323335.1 Lathyrus oleraceus
GTGTTATAGACAAAAAAAAAACTAATATTATTTCTAAAGATTGAAATGAAACCGTGCAGTTCTAGAATTACGTAAGAAAAACATATTACAATATTATTATTATTATCAGTTTTAGGAGTTTTAGGAGTAGCAGCTCTCCCAGTGGTGGAAGCAGGGGAGACAACAATACCACAAGGAAGGTGAATACATCATTTCTCTGTGGTGGAAGCAGGGGAGACAACAGCAGTAGCGCCACATGGAAGGTGCATACACCCGTTCCCATTCCTAGTGATGGAAGCAACAGTGCCACAAGGAGGGTGAATACACCCTTTCTCAGTAGTGGAAGCAGTGGATTGTCATTATTGTTTTTTTTTCTTTGTTCTCTCTTTTTCAAGCAACACATATCATTTGTCTGCACCCTTCATGTGCAACTGCTGCCTCCGTTGTTTTCATTGGGAAAGGGTGCGTGCATCCACGTTGTGCAACTGCTGTTTTCGTTGCTTCCCTCCATGTGAATCCATCCTTTCTCAGTGGTGGAAGCAGCGGAAACAATAGTTGCACAAGATGGATGCACACACCCTTTCCCAATGGAAGCAGCGGAGACAGCAACTACACATGGAGGGTGCAGATAAATGATATGTGTTGCTTGAAAAGGAGAGAACAAAGAAAAGAAACATAACAATAATGGGAAAAACACTTCACTTTCTTAAAATGTTCAAGAGTTTTGGATGATTAAGAGGTAAATGGGAGAGAGTATTTATAGGCAAATGGGAAGGGGTATTCATGTAAGAAACCAACTAGAGAATTTATTCCTCCTTCTTCTAGCTGAACACAAGATCAAAAACTTAAAAATAAAGGACATCTAATAAAAGAAAGCCTGGACCCACACCTATGTTAAGCCTAAATCAATTTTTTGTGTTTATTTTTTTTAGTTATGTCTTGATACAATTTATTATTTAATCTTACTTATTTAATTAAGATATGTTTAATAATAATACTAAATCTATTCCTCTTCCATTGTCCCAACTCACCATTAATGAGGTCACTCATCCTAGCATGTAAGCTTAAATCCTTCCCAAGTCCACAAATTTTGAAGCCTATATGATTTGTTTTCTTAGGCTTTATGATTGATTTCTAATTTTACATAAATTAGGTTGATTTCTAATATGATGATGAAATATTGATGTCTATTTTGTTTTTCCTTATTTTTTAATTTATTGAATTATAATCACATGAAAATAGTTAATATTCTCACAAGAGATTTAATTGTATATTGTTTTACAATTCTACTCATTTAAAAATCATTTGTTAGAATATAAGACAACATGTTCTTATTTTGAAGCTTTCCCATTCCTTTGACTAGTGAAGAATTTATATTAGTACACCTAAATTAATTATCCATTATTTAGATACATATATAATATAGAATCATATGTAATGTGTAATCAAAATTATCTTTCTACGATTATCCTAATATAATTCAGTTTATATAATGATTCATTATTATAGAATTAAATTTGTTTTATATTTACAAATACATTTAAATACTTTATAAATATATAATATCAAATATATTTATCGTGAGAGTACGAGTATCTTACTATTATAATATACTAAACAAAAAAATAAAAAAATTACAAACCCGTTCAAAGGGTATACAATTTATGTAATTTATAAAAAAAAATCGCAACCTCGTTCAAAGGTAGACAATTTATGTAATTTGTTGAACTTATTATTTGATTTTAATATAATATAATTTATTTTTATTTCACCTTTTTTTTCTGAATCAGGTTTGTGATCCCATCTTATGTTTTTTCTTTGGGGAATTTTAGTTTATAAAAAAGTATCAATGAAAAGGCTGTCGATAACATAGAGTTCAATTGATACCAAAATAAAATTAAAATTAAAAATATATAATAAATAAATAAATTTTAGTTTTTACTCTACTCATTATGATTTTAATGATGTAAACTTTTCAAATAATGAACTTAATATTGATTTAATACAATATTTAGATATTTCTAAACAATATATCTAGTTTCATGGGAGCAATAATTAATTTTTTATCAAGTATTTTGTATTAAACAAATTTATTTGTTTTAAAAATAAAATATATTAAAAAATTATTTTTCTAAAATTGGGTATCATTTATTTAGTTAATTTTTTGATATCATATTCATAAGTGGAATTTTCTTGGTTGGTTTATGAGTATAGATAGAAAGTGTAAATGAGAATAAAAAATCGTTCGGTGCACGCACTCGCACATATATATATATATATATATATATATATATATATATATACGATTTTTACTTGTATACTTATTTTTCTTAAAATTAAGTATCTTATATTAAATAAATAAATTTATTTTAAAAGTAAATTACATTAGACATTTGTTTTTCTAAAAATTAGTATCATTTATTTATATAATTTTGATATTTATATATTGGTTTAGTAATATAATTTATTTTTTTCTAAATAAGGCACCAAATTTAATTTTGCTATCACATTTAATTTTTTTAATATCCAATAAACTGTATATATTTATTGTTTTTCCTTTTATACTTATTTTCTTTAAAATCACGTATCTTATATTAAACAAACTAATTTGTTTGTAAAGTAAGATATATTATACACTTGGTTTTCTAAAAGATTGGTGTTAATGATTAAAACTAAAACTAAATATCTCATTATAATTATCAAATTCCCATTGTATATAACTTTTCTATCTGTTAAAAAAAATATATAATATCAATAATTCTAAAGTTATTTCTCTATTAATGAATAATAATGTAATATGTGATCCTATAATGAGCTAGCAAGTCTAGTGGTGGAGGCAGTGGTGTGGATGTAACACATGGGTCTGACACATGTGTGTTTGTCTGCCACAATATCATCTTGAACAAAATACAAGCATTACATTAGTTTTTAGAATGATTTTTATTTTTAGAAGATAATAAAAGCTTTGAATGGTTAATAACTAATGCAAGGAAGAGAATTCATAATTACAGTGTTGTAGGATGAACAACAACAGCAACTGAATTGCTAAAGGCAACAGTAAAGACAATGGTTCTTAGAATGCTCTTTATTTTTTAATAGATGATGAAGCTTTGATTGAATGTACAAAGCTAATGAATGAATGGGTGTATTTATAGCTGTAAACTAATATTTTTGTATGCAATTATACACCTCTACGTGTCATTCACTATATATTAGTTGTCATCAATATATAGAAATAAGTCTTAGCAAGAAATACTGATGTATGTTAAAAGTTTAATATAGTTATTTAGTTAGAAATCAACATTTCACACCTGATATTTTCTTTTTAAATTGGATGTAAAAACTTTTCTTATAATATTCGTATGACATATGTATCACACATGTTCTTATAATATTATTCTTTAAATAGATGGAAAAAAATATACAACATGTCTGCTTAATCTAAAATCAAATTATAGTTATATTTGACACTTATAAATTTTTTATTATTATTTCATCATAATAAAATTAAACTCACAAATTTCAGTTTAAATTTAACAAATCGTACCAAAGAGTTTAAATCCAAATTAAGAAGAATATTATATTAAAAAAACAATGTTAATTAATAAGTCAATATTGATTCTTATGAAACATCATCTTTTATCTAACTCATTGTTTCTTTCTCATAATAACATCTTTGTCATATGATGATGGCTAATCATATATCTACAAATGTAAACAGTAAAATAAGTTAAATGAAAACATGTTAAAATATGAAGTGATATGATTTATATATTAAACATTGAAATCTTTTATTATTACCTCATATAATCATTGATATATACCGTTTGGATGATGTCAAAAATATTTTTCGTAACATAAGAACCAAATATCCAAATATTGTCTTTTGACGTGCCTACAAATTAAATGAATTATATATATATATATATATATATATATATATATATATATATATATATATATATATATATATATATATAATTCATGTGAAATATCAATAAATTTAGGATAATTTAGGATAGATATAAAATTAGGTTTTTTATTTGTAATACAGCCTCTCAGGATGATATACCTCACACCGCGACAACTCCAATCAATTTCGTCGGACGGATCAAAATCCAAAAGCCGTTATGCAATCCTAACCGGACTACAACGAGGACCGTTTTTTAAACCGATAGTATGTAGCCATTATAATGCTACCAATTAATTTGATAACGGGAACCAACTTTGTGGTATTTTGTTGTGTATCTATTATGCAAAGAAAGTAAAAAATAAATAATAAATTATGCATAAATGACAAACTAGGGATGAGAATTATGGAATATATAACCTCCTCACACAAAGTGTCTCTCTGTTGAGTACAATGTAAGATATATTTGACAGAGAGGGAAACACAATAGGAGAGGGCTTGAAAGAGCGAATTTATATTTGCAACGGATGATATAATTAATATTAAGTAAAAGGTCATACTACAATAATCTCGAAACGATGTCGTGAGTGGCAAACAGGAGGGAACACTGATTATGTGCGAACAAATAAAATTGATAGTGAAACGTAAAAGAGAGGGACTACGTTTGTGATTCAAAACCGACTTCGAGAGAGTTTTTATTCTATGGGGTTTTTTATGTAATAAGGTCCTTATGGTTTTCAAAAGCCCATATTTTGCTAGGAAGCCAGATATTCTAAATCAATTTTAATCATTTATTAATATAATTTTCCTATTTAATTTATAAACGGCATTCTAATGATTGTTTCAGGAATATACTTAATTTTTCCGAATCCGATACAAACTTTAATTTTGTTATCACATTTAATTATTCTAATATTATATATATATATATATATATATATATATATATATATATATATATATATATATATATATATATATATATATAATATATATATATATATATATATATAATGAAAGATCTAGAAATATTAACGAGTGGAGTCATTTTTTTTTACTACAATGTTATATAAAATAAATACGTTTAATAATGATAATATTATTTCATTACTCTTTTTATCCTTAATATTTTTATTTTATCAGTAAAAATAATAAAAGTTGCATAATTTATAAAATTTATAAAAAAAACCTATTTGATTGAAAAAATAAATAAGAATTGAAAATAAAATAATTAGAATACAATTTATTTTTATAATGACTATAATAAAACTTCTTATTACATTTATAAATAATAATTAATATTGATTTAATAAAATAGTTAGATATTTCTAAACAATATATCTAGTTTAATGGGGGCAATAATTAATTTTTATCAAGTATTTTGTATTAAACAAATTTATTTGTTTTAAAAGTAAAATATATTAGACAATTATTTTTCTAAATTAGGTATCATTTGTTTATTTAATTTTGATATCATATTTAAAAGTGGAATTTTCTTGGTTGGTTTATGAATATATTATTTTTTCAAATCAGATAAAAAGTGTAAATGAGAATAAAAATCGCGGGCACTCGCACATATATATATATATATATATATATATATATATATATATATATATATATATATATATATATATATATTATATATATATATATATATATATATATATATATATATATATATATATATATATTATATATATATATATATATATATATATATATATATATATATTTTTATATATATTATATATATATATATATATATATATATTATATATATATATATTTTATATATATATATATATATATATATATATATATATATATATATATATATATATGATTTTATATATATATATTGATTCTTATGAAACACCATCTTTTAAACATTGAAATCTTTTATTATTACCTCATGTAATCATTGATATATACGGTTTGGATGATAAAAATATTTTTCGTAACATAAGAACCAAAAATCAAAATATTGTCTTGTTGATGTGCCTACAAATTAAAATGAATATATATATATATATATATATATATATATATATATATATATATATATATATATATATATATAATTCATGTGAAATATCAATAAATTTAAGATAATTTAGGATAGATATAAAATTATTGTGCCTACAAATTTAGGATAGATATGATTCATGTGAAATATCAATAATTCATGTGCCTACAAATTATTTGTAATACAGCCTCTCAGGATGTTATACCTCACACCGCGACAACTGCAATCAATTTCGTCGGACGGATCAAAATCCAAAAGCCTTTATACAATCCTAACCGGACTACAACGAGGACTGTTTTTTAAACCGACAGTATGTAGCCATTATAATGCTACCAATTAATTTGATAACGGGAACCAACTTTGTGGTATTTTGTTGTGTATCTATTATGCTAAGAAACTAGAAAATAAATAATAAAATTATGCATAAATGACAAACTAGGGATGAGAATTATGGAATATCTAACCTCCTCACACAAAGTGTCTCTCTGTTGAGTACAAAGTAAGATATATTTGAAAGAGAGGGAAACACAATAGGAGAGGGCTTGAAAGTGCGAGTTTATATTTGCAGCGGATGGAAGAATTAATATTAAGTAAAAGGTCATACTACAATAATCTCCATACAAAATGAGGGAACACTTATTTGTGCGAACAATAAAATCGATAGTGAAATGTCTTGAGTTTTTATTCTATGGGGATTTTATGTAATAAGGTGTCAATTTTAATTATTTATTAATATAACTTTGCTATTTAAGTTATAAACGGGATTCTAATGATTGTTTCAGAAATATACTTAATTTTTCCGAATCCGATACAAACATTAATTTTGTTATCACATTTAATTATTCTAATATCATATATATATATATATATATATATATATATATATATATATATATAATATATATATATATATATATATATATATATATATAAATACTGACAGATCTAGAAATATTAATTAGTGGAGTCAATTTTTTTTACTACAATGTTATATAAAATAAATACGTTTAATAATGATAATATTATTTTCATTATTCTTTTTATCCTTAATATTTTTATTCTATCAGTAAAAATAATAAAAGTTGCATAATTTTATAAAATTTATAATAAAAAACCTATTTGATTGAAGAAATCAATAAGAATTGAAAATAAAATGATTAAAATACAATTTATTTTTATAATGACTATAATAAAACTTCTTATTACATTTATAAATAATAATTAATATTGATTTAATAAAATAATTAGATATTTCTAAACAATATATCTAGTTTAATGGGGGCAATAATTAATTTTTTATCAAGTATTTTGTATTAAACAATTTATTTGTTTTAAATGTAAAATATATTAGTCAATTATTTTTCTAAAATTAGGTATCATTTATATTTAATTTTGATATCATATTTATAAGTGGAATTTTCTCGGTTGGTTTATGAATATATTTTTTTTCAAATCAGATAGAAAGTGTAAATGAGAATAAAAAATCGCGCGCACTCATATATATATATATATATATATATATATATATATATATATATATATATATATATATATATATATATATATATATATATATATATATATATATATATTCTTAAAATTTAGTATCTTATATTAAATAAATTTATTTATTTTAAAAGTAAATTACATTAAACATTTGTTTTTCTAAAAATTAGTATCATTAGATATTTGTTTCAGCTATAAAATATAAGAAAATATTTTCTCTTTAAAGGACATGCCCATTGTTTGCGTAAGTTGTTAGCTCTTTAACAATAATCGTCAATTAACTCAGAATTACACCAATATAGTGTTGGACCACAACCAATTCTAAGCCAACTTTGAGTTGTCTTGCCTTTTATTTTATTGATTTTCCAAAGTAATTAAGTTCCGATTTCGTCTGGTAGTTGTAGTTCAATAAATATGTTTAAGTTTGATAAAGTTTTAAATTTGAGAAACATTTCTAAAATGGTGTTATAGACAAAAAAAAAACTAATATTATTTCTAAAGATTGAAATGAAACCGTGCAGTTCTAGAATTACGTAAGAAAAACATATTACAATATTATTATTATTATCAGTTTTAGGAGTTTTAGGAGTAGCAGCTCTCCCAGTGGTGGAAGCAGGGGAGACAACAATACCACAAGGAAGGTGAATACATCATTTCTCTGTGGTGGAAGCAGGGGAGACAACAGCAGTAGCGCCACATGGAAGGTGCATACACCCGTTCCCATTCCTAGTGATGGAAGCAACAGTGCCACAAGGAGGGTGAATACACCCTTTCTCAGTAGTGGAAGCAGTGGATTGTCATTATTGTTTTTTTTCTTTGTTCTCTCTTTTTCAAGCAACACATATCATTTGTCTGCACCCTTCATGTGCAACTGCTGCCTCCGTTGTTTTCATTGGGAAAGGGTGCGTGCATCCACGTTGTGCAACTGCTGTTTTCGTTGCTTCCCTCCATGTGAATCCATCCTTTCTCAGTGGTGGAAGCAGCGGAAACAATAGTTGCACAAGATGGATGCACACACCCTTTCCCAATGGAAGCAGCGGAGACAGCAACTACACATGGAGGGTGCAGATAAATGATATGTGTTGCTTGAAAAGGAGAGAACAAAGAAAAGAAACATAACAATAATGGGAAAAACACTTCACTTTCTTAAAATGTTCAAGAGTTTTGGATGATTAAGAGGTAAATGGGAGAGAGTATTTATAGGCAAATGGGAAGGGGTATTCATGTAAGAAACCAACTAGAGAATTTATTCCTCCTTCTTCTAGCTGAACACAAGATCAAAAACTTAAAAATAAAGGACATCTAATAAAAGAAAGCCTGGACCCACACCTATGTTAAGCCTAAATCAATTTTTTGTGTTTATTTTTTTTAGTTATGTCTTGATACAATTTATTATTTAATCTTACTTATTTAATTAAGATATGTTTAATAATAATACTAAATCTATTCCTCTTCCATTGTCCCAACTCACCATTAATGAGGTCACTCATCCTAGCATGTAAGCTTAAATCCTTCCCAAGTCCACAAATTTTGAAGCCTATATGATTTGTTTTCTTAGGCTTTATGATTGATTTCTAATTTTACATAAATTAGGTTGATTTCTAATATGATGATGAAATATTGATGTCTATTTTGTTTTTCCTTATTTTTTAATTTATTGAATTATAATCACATGAAAATAGTTAATATTCTCACAAGAGATTTAATTGTATATTGTTTTACAATTCTACTCATTTAAAAATCATTTGTTAGAATATAAGACAACATGTTCTTATTTTGAAGCTTTCCCATTCCTTTGACTAGTGAAGAATTTATATTAGTACACCTAAATTAATTATCCATTATTTAGATACATATATAATATAGAATCATATGTAATGTGTAATCAAAATTATCTTTCTACGATTATCCTAATATAATTCAGTTTATATAATGATTCATTATTATAGAATTAAATTTGTTTTATATTTACAAATACATTTAAATACTTTATAAATATATAATATCAAATATATTTATCGTGAGAGTACGAGTATCTTACTATTATAATATACTAAACAAAAAAATAAAAAAATTACAAACCCGTTCAAAGGGTATACAATTTATGTAATTTATAAAAAAAAATCGCAACCTCGTTCAAAGGTAGACAATTTATGTAATTTGTTGAACTTATTATTTGATTTTAATATAATATAATTTATTTTTATTTCACCTTTTTTTCTGAATCAGGTTTGTGATCCCATCTTATGTTTTTTCTTTGGGGAATTTTAGTTTATAAAAAAGTATCAATGAAAAGGCTGTCGATAACATAGAGTTCAATTGATACCAAAATAAAATTAAAATTAAAAATATATAATAAATAAATAAATTTTAGTTTTTACTCTACTCATTATGATTTTAATGATGTAAACTTTTCAAATAATGAACTTAATATTGATTTAATACAATATTTAGATATTTCTAAACAATATATCTAGTTTCATGGGAGCAATAATTAATTTTTTATCAAGTATTTTGTATTAAACAAATTTATTTGTTTTAAAAATAAAATATATTAAAAAATTATTTTTCTAAAA
>NC_066583.1:647737197-647767197 GCF_024323335.1 Lathyrus oleraceus
AGTATGGTTCAACATATACTGCCTCAGTCGGCGAGCAGCCCAGGCCAAAGCACAACAAGTTTTCTCGAGCAGTGAATATCTTGTTTCACAGTCGGTAAACTTTTTGCTAAGGTAGTATATGGCATGCTCTTTTCGACCAGACTCGTCATGTTGTCCCAATACACACCCCATCGAGTTCTCAGTCACTGACAGGTACATTATCAGAGGTCTCCCTGGAACTGGAGGTATAAGGATTGGAGGTTTCTGTAAATACTCCTTAATCTTGTCAAAAGCTTTCTGACAATCATCATTCCACTTGATCGCTTGATTCTTTCTGAGCAGTTTGAAAATTGGTTCACATGTGGCAGTTAGGTGAGATATGAACCTTGCAATGTAGTTCAACCTCCCTAAAAACCCTCGGACTTGCTTCTCCGTTTTCGGTTCAGGCATCTCTTGAATAGCTTTGACTTTCGCTGGATCGACCTCAATCCCTTTTTCACTGACAATGAAACCTAAAAGCTTCCCTGATCTCACTCCAAATGTACACTTGTTCGGATTCAACCTCAGCTTGAACTTTCTCAACCGGTCAAACAGCTTCTGCAAATTAACCAGGTGCTCTTCTTCTGTCTGCGACTTCGCAATCATATCATCTACGTACACTTCAATTTCTTTGTGCATCATGTCATGAAATAGAGTCGTCATTGCCCTCTGATAGGTAGCACCAGCATTCTTTAGCCCAAATGGCATCACCTTATAGCAGAACGTGCCCCAAGGTGTAATGAATGTCGTCTTTTCCATATCCTCTGGCGCCATCTTGATCTGATTATATCCAGAGAAACCATCCATGAAAGAGAATACCGAGGATTGAGCCGTATTATCAACCAATACATCAATGTGAGGTAATGGGAAATCATCTTTCGGACTCGCTCTATTCAAATCCCGGTAATCGACACACATTCTGACTTTACCATCCTTCTTCGGCACAGGAACGATGTTGGCCACCCATGGGGGATAACTTGTAACAGCCAAAAAACCTGCATCCCACTGCTTCTGAACCTCTTCCTTGATCTTAGTTGCCATATCAGGACTCGTTCTACGAAGCTTCTGCTTGACCAAAGGACATCCTTCTCTAAGAGGTAATCGATGCACCACAATGTCTGTATCTAACCCAGGCATATCTTGATATGACCAGGCGAATATCTCCACATATTCTCTCAGCATCTCAATCAGCCTCCTCTTGACAGAGTCCTCTAAAGCAGCCCCAATCTTGACTTCTCTTTTGGCGTCTTCAGTACCCAAATTAACAACCTCCAACTCCTCCTGATGAGGTTGGATGACCCTTTCCTCCTGCTTCAGCAATCTGACCAATTCTGCAGGAAGTTCACAGTCTTCCTCACTCTCCTCTTCAGCTTGGTAGATGGGATTGTCGAAATCATAATGAGCCATAACAGAACTGTTCATAGTGAATGCCATAAGATCGCTTCTGCATGTTTAATGCTTTGTTTTAGAAAAAGGAGTTCAATAAAGTCACAAAAAACAAAAACATTGCCATTTTTATTGTTTTTGAAAAAGGATGAAAACAAAAAATAGAAAAACAGGGATCACAAAGTTTGATTGCAAAAAATGTCCTTCATTAATGATAATCATTAAAACATGATGAGGCCCTACAATGAATCACTACGCCTTGGGCAGAACGTAGGATTTTCATGCAAAAATGACAAAACAACAGAAAATTACTCTGTCAGAAAAGTAACTTGAACCACTTCTTCAGCCGTCCAGTTGTTGATAGACCCCCCTGGTGCACACGGGCGAACCCAGTTGTCCAAATCATAATCACTGTCACAGTCTTCACTACCGGTTGCAGAGACGTCGCCATGATTCATCAGCCCAGCGCTAGTGAAGGTACTCGGACCCGCTTGACCATTCTGCTCTGCTCGGAGAGGCTCATAACCAACGCCAAATTTGTCTTCTTTGACAGGCAAATCCACCATCTTGCCCCAGCCTTCAGCTTTGCCAGAATCAACAACCTCCTTAGCCTGCTTGTAAGAAGTAATTGAAGCACCTGGCTTCCTCTGCTCAGCGTACGCCACTTTCTCCAGAGCCACAGTCTCAAACGCCTGACATAAGGTTTCGTGGATCTCGCCATCCACCTCAACATACTTGAACGAGGATAGATGACTCACCAGAATCTCTTCTTCACCGCACACAGTCACAATCTGACCGTTCCAGACATACTTGAGCTTTTGATGGAGAGTCGACGAGACTGCCCCTGCTGCATGAATCCATGGACGCCCCAATAAACAACTGTAGGCGGGCTGGATGTCCATAACATAGAAGATGATATCGAATACCTCAGGACCTATCTTCACAGGCAAGGTAACTTCCCCACACACAGAACGTTTGGAGCCGTCGAAAGCACGAACGATCAGGTCACTGGGAGTAAGCACAAACCCTTCCACATCAATCTTCTTCAGAATCTGCTTAGGCAGCACATTCAGCGACGACCCGGTGTCTACCAATACGTGAGACAACACTGCCCCCTTGCACTCCATGGTGATGTGCAAGGCCTTGTTATGGTTCCGCCCTTCAGGCGGTAAGTCCAGGTTGGTGAATCCCACACCATGCCTGGTGCTCACATTGGCCATCACACCCTCCAGTTGATTGACAGAAATCTCCTGAGGCACGTAAGCCAGATTCAACATCTTCAGCAAGGCATTACGGTGTGCCTCAGAGCACAACAACAGTGAAAGTATAGAAATCTTGGATGGAGTTTGATTCAACTGATCTACGATCTTGTAGTCACTCTTCTTGATTATCTTCATAAACTCCTCCACGTCCTTCTCAAATGACCCCTCGGGCGCTTCCTTCTGGACATGCTCTTCCTCAACCACAGCTTGCTTACCCTTTGCTTTGGCGAGAGCCTCAGCATTATTGTCCCTCAAAGGCTGCGGTGCGAACAGACGACCGCTTCTGGTAAAACCTCCTGGACCTCCTACATTATCCACAGTCGGACCAACAGTTGCAGGAACTCTGTTCGGTAAACCAATTGTCACTGGAGTTTGATTCACTGGTCTCATCTGACTTTCAGCCCTTCTGTAACTGCGGTGAGCATTATCATACTTCCACGGCACGACTCTACTATTCTCAACAGCCCTTCTTCCAGACGCAGCAATAGTAGTTGGAGCACTGATGGTTACAGGCACGGAAATGGTAACTGGGATACCATTTGCTGCAGGTGCACTAACGACCCTTTGTCCACGTCCTTCAGACGGTTTAAAGTAAATGGTGATAGTTGACACTGTCCCTCGATCTTTTACAGCCCTACTGAATTGCAAACAACCCTCATCCATCATACCCTGGATACCGGCCCTTAACTGGTCGCAACCATTCTCAGATTCTGCACAGCCCAAACAATCCTCATCACAGCCCGAGTAGATACCCCCATTCAGCAGACGGCCCTTCACAACTAGCAGAGAAGTCTGAACATCATCAACATTAACAACCAGATCTTCAGCTTCTTTCCCCTCAATATTGTTCACTCTATGCCCACCATGCTGAGGCATAGGGTTGTTTACGACGTTAGGCACTGGAGCGAAGTTGATTGCTTTGGCGTCGATCAAATCTTAGACCTTGTGCTGGAGAGCCCGACACTTCTCAGTATGATGCCCTGGTGCCCAAGAGTGAAAGTCACAACGGACGTTGGCGTCGTACCCAGGAGGCAATACTGTAGGCGGAGCCATTGTACGCAACTCGACCATCCCCAACCTGAGTAGTTCGGGCAGCAGTTCGGCGTACGACATGGGTAGCGAATCAAAACGTCGATCAGGCATCCTTTGTCTGGGCTGATACGGACGTTGCTGTTGTTGTTGTTACGGTTGTTGAACTCTTTGTTGTTGTTGTTGACGAGGTTGAGGTGCCGGAATGGTTACTGCAGCGGCTTGACGGTATTCAATTTTGTTCTGATCTCTGCGGTGTTGAACAACATTAGTTTCACCCTCTCTTCGACGAGGTGCCCCAGCAAACGACTTCTTAGAAGAAGAGGAACCAACATCTTGGATCTTCCCAGTTTTAATCAAACTCTCAGTCCTCTCTCCACAAATGACAACATCAGAAAAACTACCGAATGGGCAGCTCCCCATCCGGTCCATAAACACACCCTGAAGAGTACCGATAAACATATCTGTCAACTCCCTCTCCAGCATAGGGGGTTGAACTCTAGCAGCCAGTTCACGCCACCTCTGGGCATACTCCTTGAAGCTTTCGTTGGATTTCTGACAAAGACTCTGCAGCTGAGTCCGGCTCGGTGCCATGTCCATGTTGTGTTTGTATTGCCTCAAAAAGGCCTCACCCAGATCCCTCCAACAGCGGATAGAATCTCTCTTCAATTCCATGTACCAGTCCAAAGAAGCCCCAGATAGACTATCTTGGAAAAAATACATCCACATCTTTTCATCATCGGTATACGCAGAGATCTTTCGATAATAAGCCTGCACATGGGTGCGAGGGCAAGAAGTACCGTTGTATTTATCGAAGGACGGTGCTTTGAACTTGTAAGGGATTCTCAAACCTTCCACCAACCCCATATTGGTAACATCAAAACCGAGAGAATTCTGACATTCCATAGCTCTAATTTTCTCAGCAAGGGCATCAACTTTACGATCCCTTTCATCAACCCTTCCCAGAACGTCTTCGTCTCCACTAAGCAGAGAGAACATATCCTCTTGTCTGTCAACGATCGGAACAGGATTACGGGCCGGGGCACGGACTACTCTGGTATTAGCGGCATCTGGAGCAATAGGTTGACCGTTGATTCGAATACCCCCCAACTCATCACCTGTAGCATAGTTGTTGATGGGTACAGCAGCAGCAACATTATTATCATTGACCGGACCTCCCTCTGGCGGAGCATGGTTGACCGGTGGAATTGCAGCCTCTTGTCTCTGAACCATGGCTCAAAGATCCAACAAGGTACAACAATGAATCCCACCCAACAAGCCTGGGTCAAGAAGAACTTCGAGCCCTGGTTCAGAGACAAGAGACCGTGATTCCGCAGTCCAACCGCGCGTCGCCGGTGGGCGTGCCTGTTCATGAGAATGTTAATGTTGCTGCTCCCGCCAATGACTATGCTGTGGGTGAAGAGTTGAGGGGGATCAGAATCAACGGACAGCCTCTTGCTGCAGCGACTGTGAATGCCAGAGCTACCCGGGCTCCAGTTCGTCATCCTGCTCCGATTGTTGACAGACAAGAGGACATGTTCACACTGCTGAGTGAAGATGATGAAATTGCTGGAAAAGTTGAGGATAGGGACCGTAAAGTTGACGCCCTTGCTGAGAAGATAAGAGCCATGGAATGTCAGAATTCCTTGGGTTTCGATGTGACCAACATGGGTCTGGTAGAGGGGTTGAGGATTCCCTACAAATTCAAAGCACCCTCTTTCGACAAATACAACGGTACTTCTTGCCCTCACACCCATGTGCAGGCCTATTATCGGAAAATCTCTGCTTATACCGATGATGAGAAGATGTGGATGTATTTCTTCCAGGATAGTCTATCTGGGGCTTCCTTGGATTGGTACATGGAATTGAAGAGAGATTCTATCCGTTGCTGGAGGGATCTGGGTGAGGCCTTCTTGAGGCAATACAAGCACAATATGGACATGGCGCCTAGCCGGACTCAGTTGCAGAGTCTATGTCAAAAGTCAGGAGAAAGCTTCAAGGAGTACGCCCAGAGGTGGCGTGAACTGGCTGCTAGAGTTCACCCCCCTATGCTGGAAAGGGAGTTAACTGACATGTTCATTGGTACTCTGCAAGGTGTTTTTATGGACCGAATAGGGAGTTGCCCATTCGATAGTTTTTCAGATGTGGTTATCTGTGGGGAGAGGACAGAGAGCTTGATTAAGGCTGGTAAAATTCAAGATGTTGGGTCCTCGTCGTCCAAGAAACCTTTTGCTGGGGCACCTCGTCGGAGAGAGGGTGAAGCCAGTGCTGTGCAGCATAGCAGAAGAGTTGGGAACATGAATCAATACCGTCAGGTTGCTGCTGTGACCATTCCAGCACCTCAATAACGTCAACAACCGCAACAACAGAGAGTTCAACAACAAATGTCGCAACAACAACAACAATAACAGTAACGTCCGTATCAACCGAGGCAGAGGATGCCTGATCGACGTTTTGACCCATTGCCAATGACCTATGCTGAGTTACTGCCTGTGTTGCTCAGATTAGGGTTTGTTGAATTGAGGACCATGGCGCCGTTGACAAAAATACCACCTGGGTATGATGCCAACGTGCGTTGTGACTTTCACTCTGGTGCGCCGGGACACCACATTGAGAACTGCAGGGCTTTTCATCATAAAGTCCAGAACCTGATTGATGCCAAAACTATCAATTTTGCTCCTATGCCGAATGTTGTTAACAACCCTATACCGCCGCATGGTGCTCACCGAGTGAACAACATTGAAGGGGAAGAAGCTGAGGATCTGATGGTCAGTGTCGATGAGATTCAGACTTCTTTGTTGATTGTCAAGGGCCGTTTGCTGAATGGGGGTGTCTACCCGGGCTGTGATCAAGACTGTATTGGTTGTGATGAATCGGAGAATGGCTGTGATCAGTTAAGGGCTGGTATCCAGGGTTTGATGGATGAGGGTTGTTTGCAATTCAGTCGGGCTGTTAGAGATCATGGTTCAGTGTCAACTGTCACTATCTACTTCAAATCGTCTGAAGGACGTGGCCAAAGGGTTGTCAGTGCGCCTACAACAAGTGGTACTCCTGTTACTATCTCTGCACCTGTAACTGCCAGTAATCCAACTACCATAGTTGCACCAGTCATAAGGGCTGTTGATAGCAGGGATGTTCCATGGAAATATGACAACGCTTATCGCAGCAATCGAAGGGCTGAGAATCAGACCAGACCGGTGAATCAGTCGCCTGTGACTATCAGTGTGCCTAGTAGAACTCCTATGGTTGTAAGTCCAGTTGTGGACAACGTTGGTGAACCAGGAGGCTTTACTCGCAGTGGACGTCTGTTTGCTCCACAACCTTTAAGAGACAACAATGTCGAGGCTCTCGCCAAGGCTAAGGGCAAACAGGCTGTGGTTGACGAAGAACCTGCTCAGAAGGAGGTGCCTGAGGGTTCATTTGAAAAAGACGTGGAGGAGTTCATGAAGATAATTAAGAAAAGTGACTACAAGATTGTAGATCAGCTTAATCAGACTCCGTCCAAAATTTCGATACTCTCTTTGCTGCTGTGCTCTGAGGCACATCGTAATGCTTTGCTGAAGATGCTGAATATGGCGTATGTACCCCAAGAGATTTTTGTCAACCAACTGGAGGGGGTGATTGCCAACGTGAGCACCAGGCATGGTTTAGGGTTCACTGACCTAGACTTGACGCCTGAGGGTCGTAATCATAATAAGGCCTTGTGTATCACCATGGAGTGCAAGGGTGTTGTTTTGTATCACGTGTTGGTGGACACAGGCTCGTCGCTGAATGTGCTGCCTAAGCAAATTTTGAAGAAGATATCTGTTGAAGGGGTTGTGCTTACTCCGAGTGACCTGATTGTTCGTGCATTCGACGGATCCAAACGTTCTATTTTTGGTGAAGTCACCTTGCCGGTAAAGATAGGTCCGGAGGTGTTCGATATCATCTTCTATGTTATGGACATTCAGCCCGCGTACAGTTGTTTGTTGGGGCGTCCATGGATTCATGCAGCAGGGGCAGTTTCGTCAACTCTCCATCAAAAGCTCAAGTATGTCTGGAACGGTCAGATTGTGACCGTGTGTGGCGAAGAATATATTCTGGTGAGTCACCTGTCCTCTTTCAAATATGTAGAGGTGGATGGCGAGATCCACGAAACTTTATGCCAGGCATTTGAGACTGTTGCTCTCGAGAGGGTGGCGTTTGCTGATCAGAAAAAGCCGGGTGCTTCGATTGCATCTTACAAGCAGGCCAAGGAGGTTGTTGACTCTGGTAATGCTGAAGGCTGGGGCAAGATGGTGGATTTGCCTGTCAAAGAGGATAAGTTTGGTATTGGCTATCAACCTCTGCGAGCGGAGCAGGGTGTGCAAGCGGGTCCGAGTACCTTTACCAGCGCTGGGCTGATGAATCACGGTGACGTCTTTGCGGCCAGTAGTGAAGATGATGACAGTGATTATGATCTCGACAACTGGGTTCGCCCGTGTGCACCAGGGAAAGTGATCAACAATTGGACAGCAGACGATGTGGTCCAAGTTACTCTTGAAATAGAGTATTTTTCTTTTGTTTTTTCATTCTGCACAAAACCCTACGTTCTGCCCAAGGCGTAGTGGTTCATTGTAGGGCCTCAGCATGTTTTACAATGATTATCATTAATAAAGGACGTTTTGCAAACAATTTTGTGATCCCTGTCTTTCTATTTTTGTTTTCATTTTTCAAAAAAATAAAAATGGCAATGTTTTTGTTTTTGTGACTTTATTGAATTCTTTTTCTAAAACAAAGCATTAAACATGCAGAAGTGATCTCACGAAATCCACTACGAACAGTTCTGTTATGGCTCAGTATGATTTCAATAATCCCATCTACCAAGCTGAAGAGGAGAGTGAGGAAGACAGTGAACTCCCTAAAGAATTGGTCAGATTGTTGAAGCAAGAGGAAAGGGTCATCCAACCTCATCAGGAAGAGTTGGAGATTGTTAATCTTGGTACTGAGGACGCCAGAAGAGATATTAAGATCGGGGCTGCTTTGAAGACAGAGGTCAAGAGCAGGTTGATTGAGATGCTGAGAGAGTGTGTGGAGATATTCGCCTGGTCTTATCAAGATATGCCTGGGTTGGATACCGATATTGTGGTGCATAGACTACCTCTCAGAGAAGATTGTCCTTCGGTCAAGCAGAAGCTTCGGAGAACGAGTCCTGATATGGCTGTTAAGATCAAGGAAGAGGTTCATAAGCAGTTCGATGCGGGTTTCTTGTCAGTGACGACGTATCCCCCGTGGGTGGCCAACATCATTCCTGTGCCGAAGAAGGATGGCAAAGTTAGGATGTGTGTCGATTACCGGGATCTGAATAGAGCGAGTCCGAAAGATGATTTCCCATTACCTCACATTGATGTATTGGTTGATAATACGGCTCAATCCTCGGTTTTCTCTTTCATGGATGGTTTTTCTAGGTATAATCAGATTAAGATGGCGCCAGAGGACATGGAAAAGATGACATTCATTACGCCTTGGGGCATGTTCTGCTATAAGGTGATGCCATTTGGGCTGAAGAATGTCGGTGCTACCTATCAGAGGGCTATGACGACTCTCTTTCATGACATGATGCACAAAGAGATTGAAGTGTATGTGGATGATATGATTGCGAAGTCGCAGACAGAAGAGGAGCACCTGATTAATCTGCAGAAGTTGTTCGATAGGCTGAGAAAGTTCAAACTGAGGTTGAATCCGAACAAGTGTACGTTTGGGGTGAGATCTGGGAAGCTGTTAGGCTTCATTGTCAGTGAAAAAGGGATTGAGGTTGATCCAGCAAAAGTCAAAGCTATTCAAGAAATGCCTGAACCGAAAACAGAAAAGCAGGTTCGTGGGTTTTTAGGGAGATTGAACTACATTGCAAGGTTTGTATCTCACCTAACTACCACGTGTGAACCGATATTCAAATTGCTAAGAAAGAATCAAGCGATCAGGTGGAATGATGATTGTCAGAAAGCTTTTGACAAGATAAAAGAGTATTTACAGAAACCTCCAATCCTGATTCCTCCAGTTCCTGGGAGACCTCTGATAATGTACCTGTCAGTGTCCGAGAACTCGATGGGGTGTGTATTGGGACAGCATGACGAGTCTGGTCGAAAAGAGCATGCCATATACTACCTTAGCAAAAAGGTTACCGACTGTGAAATCAAATATTCACATCTTGAGAAAACTTGTTGTGCTTTGGCCTGGGCTGCTCGCCGACTGAGGCAGTATATGTTGAACCATACTACCTTGTTGATTTCTAAGATGGATCCAATGAAGTACATCTTTGAGAAGCCGGCTCTCACCGGACGTGTTGCCCGTTGGCAGATGATTTTAACAGAGTATGATATCCAGTACACGTCGCAGAAGGCCATCAAAGGTAGTATCTTGTCAGACTATCTCACCAAACAACCGATTGATGATTATCAGCCTATGATGTTTGAATTCCCTGATGAAGACATCATGTATCTCAAGATGAAAGATTGTGAAGAGCCTCTTGTTGAGGAAGGACCGGATCCTGATGACAAGTGGACATTGATGTTTGATGGGGCTGTGAATGTGAATGGTAACAGTGTTGGTGTAGTGCTGATCACTCCTAAAGGGGCTCATATACCTTTTGCTGCCAGATTGACTTTTGATGTCACCAACAACGAAGCTGAGTATGAGGCTTGTATCATGGGGATAGAAGAAGCCATCGATATGAGGATCAAAACTCTGGATATATATGGGGATTCCGCTCTAGTGATTAACCAGGTCAATGGAGATTGGAATACCAACCAGCCGCATTTGATTCCTTACAGAGATTACACCAGAAGAATATTGACGTTCTTCAAGAAGGTGAAGTTGTATCATGTTCCCCGGGATGAGAATTAGATGGCTGATGCTTTGCCTACTTTATCTTCTATGATTAAAGTTCATTGGTGGAATCATATGCCACATGTTGCGGTGAATCGACTCGAGAGGCCTGCGTATGTGTTTGCAGCCGAGTCTGTTGTTGATGAGAAGCCGTGGTACTATGTTATCAAGAACTTCCTCAAGAGTCAGGAGTATCCTGAAGGTGCGTCAAAAAATGACAAGAAAACCCTGAGAAGGCTAGCTGGAAGCTTTTATTTGAATCAGGATGATGTGCTGTACAAGAGGAACTTTGACATGGTTCTGCTCAGATGCGTGGATAGACACGAAGCAGACATGTTAATGCAAGAAGTGCATGAAGGTTCGTTTGGTACTCATGCTGGTGGTCATGCAATGTCAAAGAAATTGTTGAGAGCCGGTTATTACTGGATGACTATGGAATCCGATTGTTTCAAATACGCTCGGAAATGCCATAAGTGTCAAATTTATGCTGATAAGGTGCATGTACCACCAAGCCCTCTGAATGTCATGAATTCGCCTTGGCCGTTTGCCATGTGGGGAATTGACATGATTGGGAAGATTGAGCCTACTGCTTCGAATGGACATCGCTTTATCCTGGTTGCGATTGATTACTTCACCAAATGGGTGGAAGCAGCTTCCTATGCTAATGTTACCAAACAAGTGGTTGCCCGGTTCATTAAGAAAGAAATCATCTGTCGTTATGGAGTTCCTGAGAGAATCATCACTGATAATGGTTCGAATCTCAATAACAAGATGATGAAAGAGCTTTGCAAAGATTTCAAGATTGAACATCACAATTCTTCTCCTTACAGACCGAAGATGAATGGTGCTGTAGAGGCGGCAAATAAGAATATCAAGAAGATTGTGCAGAAGATGGTCGTTACGTACAAGGATTGGCATGAGATGCTGCCTTTCGCTTTGCATGGGTACCTTACCTCAGTGCGTACGTCGACCGGGGAAACCCCGTACTCCCTTGTGTATGGTATGGAAGCAGTCCTACCAGTTGAAGTGGAGATCCCTTCTCTGAGGGTTTTGTTAGATGTCAAGCTGGACGAAGCCGAGTGGATTCGAACAAGGTTTAATGAGTTGAGCCTTATCGAAGAGAGGCGGCTAGCAGCTGTGTGCCATGGGCAGTTATATCAGAGGAGGATGAAGCGAGCCTTAGATCAGAAAGTGCGTCCTCGAAGCTATCAGACTGGCAATCTAGTTTTGAAGAGGATCCTTCCTCCCGGTACAGATAACAGGGGCAAGTGGACTCCTAATTATGAAGGTCCATATGTTGTGAAAAAGGTCTTCTCCGGTGGAGCCTTGATGCTTACAACTATGGATGGTGAAGATTTTCCGTCCCCTGTTAACTCAGATGTAGTCCAAAAATACTTCGCGTAAATTGACCCGCTGGACAAAAAGAATAAAAGAGTCCAAGCAAGAAAGGGCATCCCGGCGAACCAAAAAACAGAAAGAAAAGGTTCGGGCAAAAGTTAGGGATAAAAATGAAAAGAATTTGTACACCCGGTAAGTCGAAAACCCGCGAGGGCGGCTTAGGCAAAAATGGGTATCCCGGTGGATTGAAAACCCGAAAGGGCGATCCAGGCAAAAGAGGGATTAAAGCGAAGATTACAATCTGAGTTATCTGTACTACATCGCGCTTCGTCGTCTGCCATTTCGAAAGATGCGATCGGTCCAGTCATTCTTCTCAGAAAGCAAGGAACTTGGGAGGAAAGCTGATGATCTGTGAGTTATAACAGAATTGGGAATTAGTGGATGTCGTGTTCACATTGCCATTAGGATATATTTTTTTCCTTTTGTGCGCAATTACCTCTTTCTAGGAATTGTTTCCCAATGTATTCGCCTTTTCAGGCCCGTTTTCAATCAATGAAAGTCGTTATTCAGATAAATAGCTCTGTTGTTTTTATTTTACTGTTTTGTTTGCAGAAACGTTCGAATTTTTGATAAATATTGCATATAAAAACATGAAGGCTAAACAATAACGTGCTGAAAGATAAAACATTTGAAAATCATTTTTGAATGTTGAGGACACTTGAGCGTATCTTGTCCATGTATCCCCTGGGGCATTTTGTTGTGCTATTTTGCAGGTTGTCATCTGTGCAGACGATTCCACAGCGGATATTTCCCAAGCAAGTATGAGAGCTATCAGAGCTATGTTCCCCTGCAGAGATGTCTGTGGATAGTGTTTTCTATCCCCAGCAGATCTAAATTAATCTACTGATTGTGTAATTTCAAAGTTATCATTGGTTGTTATATCACCAATTCCCTAAACGAATGCAATTCCTATTTGATTATAATATCGATTAACCAGTGTGATCAAGACTATGAGAATTATATTCATATTTGCCGCATTAAGCAATACGGATGAAGTTTAGGCGAAGTTAAAGAATAAGCTAACTTAACACGAGAAGTTAAGGAACATGCGTCGATCAAATTTAATCAACATTATTATATGCAACTCGAATTAAACAAATAAGAATACATAAAACATGATTGAAAGGAATTGAATAAAAACTGATAATATGAAATTCTAAAACAATAGATTAACCTTGAAGTTTAGGTGGCCATGTAACCCTAATGCTCTCTCTAATTCCTAAAATTCGTCTCCATTTCCGTAATATTGAGTTTAGCTTAAATAAAAAATTAAATTGGGCTTTAAGAGCACCGGTCCAAAACACATAAGCTGACCAAAAATTAACTAATTTATTTTTATTAAGTGTAGAACGAAAACTGATAATTTGAATCTTCTGCACTTCGATTTGGCTCATAATATCAACATAAATAAAGTTGTAGTTCTTCTCTTAGCTTTTCAACGCATATTAGAACGCGTCAAATAGAATCTCATAACTCAAGTTTTAATCCGCATAGTGAGAACGTATCGAACTATAGTTTATTCTCAAAATCTCACAAACGATATTTATCATCGACAAATGATGCACAATTCAGATTTTCTCCTACTTATCGAACTAAAATAGCAGAGAAAATCACTCACATCACACCACAAGTTTTTATTCCAATGAACATAGAAATTACTCACACTTGCAACCCAAAATAAAATCACTCACATCACATCACCAGTCTTTATTCAAGAGAACAAAGAAATTACTCACATTTGCAATCCTAAAAATAAATAAAAAGTTGTCTTTAGCGTATCATTGTGCACAAGTAAAAAATGTTTCAACAAGAGTAAAGTCAAATTTTTAAGTAACTAACAAACATGAGTGAAATCACACACAATAAAAAAGAAGAAAGAAATTGGTTTTTGTATGTTATCCATTATAATGCTCAAAAACTTTACTCTAATTTTTATTTTAAAAAATATTAATTGGTGAATTAGTTTTTTTAAATTAATTTGATTAATAAGATTGATATGGTTATTTGTCTTTTTATGATTTAAAAAAATGTGGAGTGAATTTATACCGCGGTGCAAAGGAGTAACGCAACATTTATATCGATCAAAATTCCAATATCTTACATGACGCGACCGTTGAATGTGTTTCATTTTGTTAAATTTCAATGAGAGGGACATGAATATATAAGTTTTCCCGTAAAATTCTGAAGCTATACAAATTTTTATGCCTCAGGAGGTATCAAAAGAAAAATAAGTTATTTTGCATATTCTTAAATTTTGAAAATTTTGCCTTTTTACTTCAAAAAGTATGTTCAATTTGTTAAGAATAGTGGTTGATTGATAAACTAGCTTATAACATATGACTGATAATTTATAGTTTGTATCAGATGGTTGATAATTCATAATTGATAGGTTATTTGAAGTGTTTGACAAAATTAACGGTTCAACTAATTTGTAGATAAAAAATGACATCAAAGAAATTTAATATATATTTATTTTATTTTAAATTAAAAAAATTATAAAGGATAAAAGATTTTTTTTTGTTAAAAATGGAAAAAAAGAGGATAAGCTATAAACTAAAGACTAAAATGCTATTTGAAAAATAAATTAAAAGTTAGTAAAATAAGCTATAAATTTATGATAAAAAAACTGTTATTAAATAAAGTTAAATTGTCTTATATGTTTATAACTATAAATTATAAGTTCAAAAATATCATTTACCAAACAAAGTCTTGACTGATAGTTTTGTTTCCACCCTGAAATTCTATCTTACACCATTTTTATTTCGCTTATAAAAAACACTATTTGATTGTAGGAATAATTGTTTAAATATCTCTCTTGTATTATTATTACAACTTTGATTATGGAATAGTTTTTAGAGGGTTCCCATGTGATGTCCTGGTCATAATCTTGAATTCAACGGGTACATTTAGCTATTTTTGTGATGAAATAGAAAAAGCACTATAGTATTTACAGGTGTTGGTGCAAAGGTAGAATAAAAGATGAATATTCTATTAAGAGAATGACGGCTACAAAAAGGATTAAAAGTTACAATGATTGACACCCTATTTATAAGCTAAAACTAGGGTTACTACAATAGGATAAAATACTAAAATACCCTCTAACAAACTTAGGGGCTAAGAAAATAATACAATTTAAATATGAATTAAATCTAATAAAATCTAATACCATCCCTTAATTCATATTCCATCAAAACTTGTAACACCAATTCCATCCCTTAATATGAGAAATTGGTCAGTCTTGATAGCTTTCGTCAGAACATCTGCCAACTGCTTCTGAGTGCTGCAGTGTACAACTTCTAACACTCCCCTCTGAACTTGATATCTCAGAAAATGATACTTGGTCTCAATGTGCTTGCTTCTCCCATGCAACACTGGGTTTCTGGCAAGATTGATTGCAGACTTGTTGTCAATCATCAGCTTCAGAGGTTTGTTTACTTTAATCTTCAGATCCTGCAATAGATTCAGAATCCACACAGCTTGGCATGCAGTAACAGCACCTGCAATATATTCAGCTTCACAAGTTGACAACGCCACAACAGGTTGCTTCTTGGAACACCAAGAAATAGGACCTCCCAGAAATTTGAATAAGTACCCAGACGTACTTCTTCTGTCAACTCTGTCTCCACACCAATCAGAATCTGAATAACTCAGAAGTTCTGACTCATCCTTTCTTCCAGAGGGAAATAATACTCCATACTTCAGAGTTCCCTTGATATACCTCAGAATCCTGACTGCAGCTTGGTAATGGGACCACTTAGGTTTACTCATGAACCTACTAATCATCCCAACTGAATAACAAATATCAGGTCTGGTATTGCACAAATACCTCAGAGAACCAACCAACTGTTTGAAGATTGTAGCGTCCACATCCTTTCCATCAGAGTCAGAGTCCAGCTTCTGATTTGTATCAGAAGGTGTGACAGCAATCTTACAATTCTTCAATTCAAATCTCTTCAGAAGTTCTAATTCATACTTGAGCTGATGCAAAATAATACCTTTCTCAGAGTATCTGAACTCCATCCCTAGAAAGTATGTCATTTTGCCTAGATCAGTCATTTCGAATTCATTCATCAGAACTTTCTTGAACTTGGCTATCTCCTGTTCAGAACTTCCAGTCAGCAGTATATCATCAACATATAAACATACCAGAGTCATATTTCCTTCAGAAGTATGCTGAACATAGACACCGTACTCCATCTCACATTTCTGAAAGCCTTGCTTCTTGAAAAAAGAATCAATCTTCTTATTCCAAGCTCTGGGCGCTTGTTTCAATCCATATAGAGCTTTGTATAATCTGTACACCATCCCTTCCTGATTCTTTTTCACAAATCCAGGAGGTTGTGACACGTAAACTTCTTCTTCTAATGGACCGTTCAGAAATGCAGATTTTACATCTAAATGCATCAGAGGCCAATTCCTGTTAGCAGCTATTGCAATCACCATTCTGATTGTTTCATGTCTTGCTACAGGTGCAAACACTTCAGAGTAATCCAGCCCAGGTTTCTGTAGAAATCCTCTGGCTACCAACCTTGCTTTATGTTTGCCAATTGAACCATCTGGCTTTAACTTCTGCTTGAAAACCCATCTGACGCTGATGGCTTTCTTGTCTTTTGGAAGTTCTGTTAGCTTCCAAGTCTTGTTCCTCTCTATAGCATCAAGTTCTTCTTTCATGGCCTTCAGCCAGAGCTTCTGCTTAAGAGCCTCTTCTGTACTTATGGGTTCAGAGTCTACTAACATGGCACACTGAATAACTTCTCCTTCAGAGTCTACTTCAGTGTCTTGCAGCATGTCAAATTCTGCATATCTTCTGGGGATGTTTCTGACTCTTTGTGGTCTCTGAACTTGTTCAGAGTCTTCAACTTCAGAGTTTCTACCTTCAGATGGTTGACTTCCTCCAGAGCTTTGACCATCTGAAGGTTCTGGCATATTTCCAGAGTCTGAATTGCCCCCAGAATTTGGATTACCATCAGAGTCTGGGTCATCAGAGTCTGGATCATCAGAGTCTGGATCATCAGAGTCTGAAACATCAGAGTCTGGAACATCAGAGTCTGGAACATCAGATTCTGGATCACTATCAGAGTCAGAATCAACGTCAGAGTTTACTCCAACCTCAGAAATTCTGAACTCTGACCTTTCTTCAGAAGTTCTAACATCAGAATCAGATTGAGACTTATCCCAATTCCAAACTTCTGATTCCTTCACAATCACATCTCTGCTGAATTCAATTTTATTGGTTTCTGGACAATAGAGCTTGTATGCACCTGTACTGTGGTACCCTATCAGAATCATCACTTTGCTTCTATCATCCAGCTTCTGTCTTCTGGCTTCTGGAACATGTTTATAGCAAACAGAACCAAACACCTTCAGATGACTAACACTTTGCTTATCTCCAGTCCACTTCTGTATTGGAACTATTTCCTTCAACTTCTTCGTAGGACATCGGTTGAGTACATACGTTGCGGTGGCAACAGCTTCTCCCCAGAGCTTCTGAGGAAGCTTCTTCTCCTTTAGCATGCTTCTCACCATATCAAGCAAAGTGCGGTTTCTTCTTTCAGCAAGACCATTGTGTTGAGGGGTATAAGGAGCAGTAACCTCATGCTCAATTCCATTCTCCTCACAGAACTTCTGGAACTCTTTGGAGTTATACTCACCTCCACCGTCAGTTCTAAGAATCTTCAACTTCTGACCACTCTGATTCTCAGCCTTCATTCTGAACTTCTTGAATTCATCAAACACCTCGTGTTTAAACTTAATAAGGGATACCCATGTCATTCTTGTGAATTCATCAACAAATAACACAAAGTATTTATTCCCTCCAATCGATGCTACTGGAAATGGACCACACACATCAGAATGTACAACTCCCAAGGCATGTTTTGCTCTTGGAGCAGTTTCTGACGCAAATGGCAATCGTGGTTGTTTTCCTTCCATGCAAACTTTGCATGATTTTTCAGGCTTCTTAATTGCAGGAATTCCATGTACCAACTTCTTTGAATTCAAATGTTTTAAGCTTCTGAAATTCAAATGACCAAATCTTCTGTGCCACAGCTCACTCTCCTTCTCAGCACTTGTTGCACTAAGACATTCTGAGTCTGCAGTTCTGACATTCACCTTGAATGTTCTATTCCTTCCCTGTTCTGACTCCATAATCAACTTCTGATTGCAGTCATACAGCTTCAGAAGATTGTCCTTCATGGTAACTGAAAAACCTTTCTCAATTAATTGTCCCACACTCATCAGATTGCTTCTGATGCCAGGTACATACCACACGTTCTGAATCAATGCTGTTTTCCCATTGTTCAGAGTCACTCTGACATTTCCCATACCTTCTGCATTAAGATATTTGTCATCAGCACATCTGATCTTTGTCCTCTTTTCAGAGTCAAAGTCAACCAGCCATTTCTTGTTTCCAGTAAGATGATTTGAACAGCCAGTGTCCATATACCACCAGTCTATCAGATCCATATTATCAGATTCAGAGGCCATCAATAGCACAGATTCGTCATCAGAACTTCTGGCTATATTTGCTTCTTCTGATTTTCTCTCCTTGTTTGACCAACAGTCTCTAGCAAAGTGACCAAACTTCTTACAGCAGTAACATTGGATTTTCTTCTTGTCATACTTCTCTTTTCCCTTCTGAGCATTCTTTTGTCTATCAGAGGTTGAGCTTTCTGACTTCTGACCACCATCAGATCTTCTCCTGGCTTCTGACTGCTTCTGATACCTCCTATCAGAAGTTGCTTTCAGAGCCTGCTGCTCTACTTCCCTTTCAGAAGTTCTCTCAGTCAAACGCAACTCTTGCGCTTCTAGACTGCTCTGCAGCTCTTCAATTCTCATGGTGCTCAGATCTTTGGAATGTTCTATTGCTACCACAATGTAATCAAATTGAGAGGTAAGGGATCTCAATACCTTCTCCATGATTGTTTCTTCAGAAAGAGTTTCTCCACACGCTTTCATCTCATTTGTGATCAGAATCACTCTGGAGATGTATTCAGAAACTTTCTCATTATTCTTCATGTTGAGATTCTCATATTGCTTTCTCAAGGACTGAAGCTTCACCTTCTTCACTGATGCGTCACCACCATAACATCTAACCAGTGTGTCCCACGCAGCCTTTGCTGTCATTGAATCTGCAATCTTCTCAAACACATTTACATCAACACATTGATGAATGAAGAACAATGCTTTCTGATCCTTCTTCCTTACTTCCTTCTGCGCGTTTTTCTGTTCATCCGTCGCATCTGCTGCTACCTGAACATAACCATCAGTGACAAGATCTAGAACATCTTGAGCACCGAACAGTACACGCATTTGGATCATCCAACGATTCCAGTTTTTACCGTCAAATACTGGAAGTTTGGTGTTCATGTTGCCGTTTCCGTTCATCTTTCTACCTTGCACAGTACACTCAGATTTCTCACACAGTGTTTCCCAACCCACAGAATTAAAATTCTGATCAGATTTTGTTCAAGATTCAACACGAATCTAAGAATCAAAATCAAACACACAAGACCTCACGTTCACTCGTGTTTCCCGTGTTTCCCAATGAATCCGAACCGGAGCTCTAGATACCAATTGTTGGTGCAAAGGTAGAATAAAAGATGAATATTCTATTAAGAGAATGACGGCTACAAAAAGGATTAAAAGTTACAATGATTGACACCCTATTTATAAGCTAAAACTAGGGTTACTACAATAGGATAAAATACTAAAATACCCTCTAACAAACTTAGGGGCTAAGAAAATAATACAATTTAAATATGAATTAAATCTAATAAAATCTAATAACAGGTACCTTTTTTTACTTTGATTTTGATTTTTTTTAGAGGTTCCCATGTGAAGTCCTGGTCATAATCTTGAATTCAACGGGTACATTTAGCTATTTTTGTGATGAAATAGAAAAAACACTATAGTATTTACAGATACCTTTTTTCTATTTTGATTTTGATTTTTTTTCTCATATAATTTGATTTTGGTGGATGGTTGATATCTGCAGTAACCTTAGTTAAAGATTTGCAATGTATATTAAAATAATTTTTATTGATTAAGTCTAATTGGTTTGTTTAGAGTGAATAAAATATATTGTACAAAAAAGAGAAAATAAAATCAAAAGGTTGTTGTTTCATTGACTGTGTGACTGCACTGCACTGAATCCCTTTCCTTTCTCTTTAATACAACATCCATCCCCTCATCTTCTCTGCTACAATATCATCATGAATGCAACCGTGAAAACTTGCACTTTTTTCTATGTATTCTTCCTGATTTTGTCCAGCACCACTGCTGAAGCGATTGTTGCGCCTCAATGCATCTTCTCTGCTACAATAATTTATAAACTAGTTTCATATTTATTTAATAAGCAGGAATTTCAAATATGCTATCTAAACCGGTAATTTTTAAATATCTTTAATAACACATAATCTGCCTTACACATTTACAGTTATATATCTTCATTTTAATTGGTGTATGAGAACTAAATATATGAAATAAATGAAATAACATGTTATGAGTCATGGCACACAGAGCATTCATTATTTCATGTCCTTGTTTTCTTTATAAAGTGTAGCAAAATATCACAGGACAAGTGTTATGAGTCACTTTCACACATACCTTTTACTATCAATTATAATACATTTATATTTTTGAATTGCATTTTCCTAAAAATTAATATTTGAAAAAAATATAATTTATTATTAATTTCATTTTGTTTATAGTAAATTTTTATAAGTTGGACAAAGTAAATATATTTTAGTTTTTTTTTCTCTATAAAACAAAAAGAAATGTATACATTAAATTTACATAAGGGTGGAGTTATACTTAATTTATCATGATGGGCGTTTGAGTTAATCTATCTTGATGAAATAAAGTTTTTAATAGTTTCTAAAATTGTGTAAAATGACAATTTCTCAACATTTATTATGGTGGAGATGAGTTTGTCACCAATCGAACACTGTGGAATCTTTGTAAAAATAAACACAGTGTAATCTTTATTCAAATTTCACCCCATAAGTTAGATGTCAAAATATATTATAAATTTTTTGTCTTTTTTTTTTGGCACAAACAACTATTTCTCTTTTTTTGAGAATTTTTTTAGTAAAATAGTGACATAATAGTAAGTTTTAATTATCTTGAAACTAATAGAATTCTTATAACCTACATGATAATTAACTTTATATAACTACTATATATTTGATCAACAATAATATATATTTAATAACACTTAATTATTAATCGCTATTACACTTATTATCCAAAGACATATAATAATTTTTTCTACAAAGCGATATTACAAGTTATAATAGGTAAAATAAATTATATAGGTCTACAATAGCCCTTTATCAAAGAGTTGTCATAGACTGAATTTTTCTTTAAAAAGTAATTTTTTTTTCTATTATACCAAACTTTTACTAAAATAGCTATCATAGATAGTGCTAAAAAGTACCATAAAAAAGCAATTATTGAACATCCTGGACTTGAATTTGGAACCTTTATTTAGAAATGATTTAAACTTATTTTTGGTCCTAATTTATACCTTTTAGACAAATTCTTAGGTAGCCTTTAGTTTTAGTTAGGTATCGAACATCGTCCACTTCTATACACGTTTTATTTTAAAACATCGTGCATTCTTGTATAGAGAAGAACAAATTTATTTGTTTTATTTTTACTTTTTTTTCATTGGCTTAACTAAAAAATTTAGAGTTTAATTGAAATACCCTAACAGTGTAAAAGGTTTTTACACCGTCAGTCGATCATAGACGTTGAATATTAAAAGAAGTTTGACTTTTATTTTAAAAATCTATAAAGTAATACAAAACGGATGATGATGATAAATCGACGGTATAAAACGTTTTACACTGACAGCATATAGTAATTAAAATACACATTAATTATTTATTTATTTGGTAGATTCTTGAATAATTTATATAGAGTAGATACACATTAATTATATAATAAAATACAAAAGTAAAATTTTAGTTACTCGGCTAAAAAGGTGTATATCATTATAAAAATAGTTGAATGAATAATTTCTTGTCAATCAAATAACTTTTTTTTTTATGATATCCAACAAAAATACTTTTATTCAAACATAATTAATATTTTTATTTTCATTAGTCTTTATCCAATTCTTTTTTTTTCTCTCTGAATTATTTTTTCCGTAGTCTTTAGACTTCCATATCTTTTTCAACCTATCATTAAAGTTATTTTTATTTAAAAAAATGAATTTTAATCAATTAACAAATATAAATTATACAATGAAAATTAAAGCAACAATAACAGAAAATGAAAACAATTGTAATGGAGAGATTGATCACACTTACATCATTAAAATTAGGTGTTAAATATTTTAGTAATATTTATTTTTTTAACTATATCAAATTTACTATTAACCAGAGATTAGCACATACTTAAAATTAGTTTTTTGAAAAATTGAAACCTAGTTATCAGCACTTACTATTAACTTAGTAATATTCAATTTTTATTTTCAATATAAAAAACAAGTTATATGTAAATAAAGATTGTCCTCCATTTTATTTGAGTTATGTCTTAACAATTTATTTTTTATTTTCAAATATTACTGGCAATCTTGGTTAATTGATTTTTAAGTTAAATTTTGACCCTATTAAGTATTGTTCATCAGTTTTCCATCAACTTTTTCTTCTTTACTTTAATTCTATCGCAGAATTTATTGTATTTTTTACTAAAAATTTAAAGATGATATGAAAATTAAGCAAAACGATTGCATTTATTTGTAAGTAATTAAAATATTTTAATATTTATTCAAATAAAAAATGACATATTGGTCAAATTATTTTGGATAATTGAAGATGAAGTACCAACTCTTTTCATGAATTAAGAGAGGAGACAAAATATTGATAAAAATAAAATAATGGAGTAGTACAACTTCAATAGGAAATAAAGTATTTCCTGTCCTTTTTCTCATTAAAAGCAATAACTTTCTCGTGATTCTTTTTTACCATTATTATATGAAACATGTGCCCAACTATGTAGTAAATTCAACTCCCTCACTTTGAAGAAAATTCAACTCTCTTATTTTGAAGAAAATAAAACATGAGTACAGTAAAAATAATGGTTCTTAGAATGCTCTTCATTTTTTTAAAGCAATTCCATAGGATAATTAGACAAATCATGTAAAGCAATACCACAAGAGAAAGAGAGATAGATCATAAACTGCTTTATTAATGATGATATTACATTATAACTATTATAAATGATAATGTAATATGTGATCCTATAATGAACTAGCAGTTCCAATATCATTTGTGACTGTTGGCATGAGCAGCAGCAAGTCTAGTGGTGAAGGCAGTGGTGTGGAGGTAACACGGGAGTTTGACACATGTGTTTCTCTGCCACAATATCATCTTCAAGAAAATAGAAGCACTACATTAGTTTTTAGAATGATTTTTATTTTTAAAAGATAATAAAAACTTTGAATGGTTAATAATTAACGTAAGGAAGAGAGTTCATAGGACAGTACCACCACTTGTAGGACGAATAGCAGCAACAAGTATTGGTAGAGGCAGTGGTGTGGCGGACACACAGAGGTCTCAAACAAGTATATTTCTCTGTAGTAAATTCAACTCTCTTATTTTGAAGAAAATAAAACATGAGTACAGTAAAAACAATGGTTCTTAGAATGCTCTTCATTTTTTTTAAAGCAATTCCATAGGATAATTAGACAAATCATGTAAAGCAGCGAAAAAAAGAGAGATCGATCATAAACTACTTTATTAATGATGTGACCTCATTATAGGATCACATATTACATTCTAATTATTATAAATTATAATGTAATATGTGATACTATAATGAACTAACAGTTCCAATATCATCTGTGAAGGCTAGCCGGAGCAGCAGCAAGTGTAGTGGTGGAGGCAGTGGTGTGGAGGTTACACGGGGTTTGACACATGTGTGTTTCTCTGCCACAATATCATCTTGAAGAAAATACAAGCATTACATTAGTTTTTAGAATGATTTTCACTTTTAAAAGATAATAAAAGCTTTGCATGGTTAATAATTAACGCAAGGAAGAGAGTTCATAAGTACAATACCACCACTTGTAGGACGAACAACAGCAAATTCAACTCCCTCACTTTGAAGAAAATAAAACATGAGAACACTAAAGACAATGATTCTTAGAAAGCTCTTCATTTTTTTAATAGATGATGAAGCTTTGATTGAATGTGCAAAAAGCTAATGAATGAATGGGTGTATTTATAGCTGTAAACTAATATTATTCTGTGCAACTTCGTTACCCAATTTTCGTGTCACAAATTATACACCTCCACGTGTCATTCACTATTCATGTCATTAAAATATTATAAAGTAAATTAAAATGTATAATTGCAGAGCTCCAAATTGTAATCTTTAGTGACTTTGTCATTTTGTTTTAACACTTTGTCATTTTCATTGGCATAGCATTTTTGTCTCATCTTCCTTCAAGTTATCTTTTTTTCCTAACTTTTAAAAGAGTATCTTTAGAAAAATTGAGTACGCCTTATTTTATTTTTTATTAGATTTTTAATCTTGATATGCAACAAATTGTTAAACAAAATCATAAGATGACAGATCATTTTCATTCGAGTTTAAAATCATCCAATTTCTGTTTTTCCAACATTCATAAAGATAAAATTAAATAAATAAATAAACGTGTATTTTTTAGAATTCTTAGATCATCCTCTTCAAATTTATATCAAGATACATGATTATTGTTCTTCTTATATATTAATTCATAATTTTTTGGTGTGAATTAAAAGCTTTGATAACTTTTATGTTTTTTGATATGCGTTAAACATGTTAATTAGAGTGTATTCATTTTTGTTATGTTTTAAAAGTATGCATTTTTCCTCATATCTGATTTTTCTTAAAAGTTTTCAAGTTTTTTCTAAGTGGAATGGGTTACACTTTGACTGGAACTGGCTACAAGGTCAAAATTTTCTTTTTTCTCTTTTAAAACACTTAAAAGGTGCGTTATTGTAACCGGTTGCAGGTTTATGTTTATCGATTACACCAATTCAATAATCAATTTTCAGGATTGCTTTTAATGCTTAGTCAAGGGTCTTCCCTAACTCTCTTGGAATATCATATTCATCAACCTTGCTTTTAGCTTTGATGACTGCAATTGGCTACAAGGTCAAATTTATTTTTAGCTTTGATGACTTTGATTGGTGTACAATGATTCCCTTCTCAGAATGCAAAATCTTCATTCCTAAAAAATATATCATATTTTTAAGATCACTCATATCAAATGTTTTTATCGACATCTTCTTGAACTTGTTTATCTCAAAAGTATAGTTTACGGTCAGACGTATGTCATCCACATAAAGACACGCCATAATCACATTGCCATCAAAAGTATGATGCACATACATACCATACTCCATTTCACATTTGTTGAAACCCAGATTCTTGAAAATTGAATTAATTTTTCATATTCCAAATCATTGGAGCTTGTTTCAGCTCATAAAAGGCTTTATGCAGCATGCATACCATCCATTATTTGTTATGTTTCATAAATTCAGGAGATTGTAACACATAAACTTGTTCTTGCAATGAATCATATAGAAAAGCTGATTTTACATCTAAATGCATCAGAGATCAATTCTTATCTGCAGCTATAAAAATAATCAATCTTACGATGTCATGTCTAACTACAGGTGCAAACACTTCAAAGTAGTCTAAACCAGACTTTTGTAGGATCCTTTATCTACTAACATTGCTTTATGCTTAGCAACTGAACCATCTGGCTCTAGCTTTATCTTGAAAACTCATCTCACACTGATGGCTTTCTTAATCTGAGGTAGAACAGTCAATTCTCATGTCTTGTTTCTTTCAATGACCTCAAGCTCCTCCTTCATGGTGTTCACCCACAACTTCCTCTTGAGAGTCTCATTGATTCTAACAGGTTCATGGTCCACCATCATGAAACTTTATATGACTTCCCCTTCAGACTCAATCTCAATATCTTGCATAAACTTTATGTGCTCTGAAAACCTTTATCGTACCTAAAAAAAGAATATGATCCTTCACGAAGCACATCACACGCTCACGGAATGACTAACAGAGTCGCCACCGAACTTCACTTACTCCCAAAGATGGAAAATGGAAAAACCCATAAAAGAACGACTAAGATTATGGTCGTCGAAACCAAATCAGGGTTTGAGAGTCGATTACGCAAGGGGAAGGTATTAATACCCCTCACGTTTATTGTAGTCAACGGGATCAATTAGTTAGTTTGTGCATTAGTGTTAGCTTTCGAATATTTGCTTCTCGAGTTATTAAAAGGAAATAAGAATATGACAAAGAGGTTTATTTTTATTAGGGTGCCTTACAAGACTTTGAATCTCGCTCCTACGTATCTCTAGGTGCGATGAAGAAGTCAAGGCTACGTAGTTCTGGGTAGAAAATATTTGGTTTTTTGGTCAATTTTAGCGAAAGATGTCGTTGTCACAATCAAACGAAAAACATTGTTTACCCAAAATAGCTTAGAGGAGCGGGCGTTGCATAACATTCAATGGATTTCTACATATCAACATTCATTGGAAAACGTCACTTATCTCAACTCAACATATGTGGACGAGACATTGTTTTAGAATCTCTCTAGACAAAAACATCTTTTGTTTAAGAAAAAGGTTTGAAGTTTGATCGCACGGTGGAGAGAGAAGACTTTAATTCATTGAATTAGTTTTAGGCGGATGACGAAAGATCAAGAAATATGTTACGGGCCAATCAATCGATCATTCAAGGAATAGGCAAGTGTAAACCATCCATTCCCTTTTCATCCAAGTTATTTGAGAAAAAATTAATAATGGACTTAAATATTTTAATCGGATGACGAAAAGATCAAATAATATGACGTGGGTCAATCATTCGATCATTCGAGGAACAGGCTGTAAACCATCCATTCCCTTTTCGTCTAAGTTATTTTTGAAAAAAATTAACAATGGACTTAAATATTTTAATCGGATGACGAAAAGATCAAATAATATGATGTGGGTCAATCATTCGATCATACGAGGAGCAAGCAAGTGTAAACCACCCATTCCCTTTCAATCGGTTTTTTATTAAGAAAAAGGTTTGCACACTTCGGACAAGCAGAAAAGAAAAGCTCGATGTAAGTCAAGGATTTGTCACGTTAGTAAAAAGTGATTTGTGAAATGGTTTGAATTTATTTGAAAGGGAAAGTATGAGATCATTTTGAAAAGCCACTTGATGTTGATCAAGGGTTTGGATCTTATTTGAAAGATTGATTTTACTATGCATCCATCTATCACTTTACTTAATAATTAAAAGTCGACATACAAGATAAAATAAGTCATAGAATCAAGCAATCACGCATAATTTAAGTAACAAAACATGCAAGCAATCACCTATTCAATCATAGATCAAACAAATTAGGTCAAACATTAATCAAAAATATTTCTAAGCTACTAAGAATTGAAAGGAATTTTTTCAATTTGAAAATAAGTTATTAGATTAGACAAACTCTATTCTTATATCTAACATTAATTTTCATTTTATTTTGATTTTAAAGAAGTAAAATAATTAAGAAAAAAACAAAACAAAATAAATATTACATTTATATTAAAAACCTAATAGAATTTTAATTGATTAAAATAATTAAAAACAACTCTTTAAATCAAAATGCTCTTTCTCTTTTTATTTTATCTTTATATAACAAAATAACAAAACAACTTCATGATTTAAAAACAAACAAACAAGAAACCTTAATTTTAAAGAACGTCCGCCTAACTCTCTTTTCCTCACAAAGCAACACTCTCTTTATCATTCTCAGTAAAACTAAAGTTCAAAACCACCTTAGAGTGGAGTGGTGAAAGAAATCCAATTCATTTGCTGCAGATATTTCATCAAGATTTAATTTTTGTTTTATCTGTAAATGGACTAGTGTAACATTATTATACCGATTAGAAACCTGGTGTAATGTTACTTTTACTGCATATAACCTTTAGAAGCTCTACCTTTAGAGGTTGGATCACCTTCAAAAACACTACCTTTAGAAGTTTCACCATCTGAAATTGGATCGTCTTCAGAGGCTGGACCACCTTCAGAGTCAAATCCATCATCAGAGCCAAAGTCACCTTTAGACGTCTTTTTTTTCTTTTTGAATAAAACAATCTATTCTGTTGAGGGTACATAATTTAAATCCCAACAACTTCAATATATGTTTTTATATTATTAAAAGTGATGTCTTCCTGCATATTTTATTTTTAATAAAAAAGTAAGTCATTTTATACCTCAGTTATGTTTTTCAATCGAGTTAAAATATATATATATTTTTTATTAGCTCGTAGCACACCATTTAATTTTTATTCAATTTTGACAATCACAACTCAAACAAGCTATATACAAGCAACTGTATTTATTTCATATATAATGAGAAATATCTTTTGTCCTTAGATGGGAACACCTTTGTTTGAGTAAGTTGTTCTTTAAGAAACTAATAGTTGTCACCAATATATAGAAATAAGTCTTAGCAAGGAATACTGATGTATATAAATATCTAGAATAAAGTTGTTATGATATGTGACTATCAGTCTGTTGTTAGCTAATTTAAGGCATGGATTCATATGACACAAAAACCTAGGTCAGTAAAATAGATATCTTTCTTAACAAATTCAGTATTTATAAACATAACAATTGCTTGACATTGGTGTTATTTTCAAGCCCGCCCAGTTCTCCTTGTTGGTATAAAGGATTTCACTTGGCGATTTTGTATGGACAACAAAATTTTGAATGCGATCACAAGGCAAATTAAATTTCTTAAACAAATTTCCTGCTTTTTTTAAAAGCAATTCCATGAGATAATTAGACAAATCATGTAAAACAATTCCACAAGAGAAGAGAGATAGATCATAAAACTGCCTTAGATAAGGGATTTAAACCCATTTTTTTAGATTTTGACACATGTATTAAAAAGATATGGTAAATTAATTTAACATTGGTAATAAACTGTTGTTATAAGTGTTACATATGAGTTTAAAACTAATGTTCGACATCTTTTTTCTCCTTGAAAGAGACGGAAATACTTATAAGTCATACCTACTTTTTTCAAAAATCGATATTAAAGTTTAATGGAGAGTAGTTTGTTAGAAATCAACATATGACCCTTCTTTTTACTTTAAAAAAATGTAGAACATATATATAGCATATCAATTTTCTCCAAAATTGGATGTTAAAAGTTTAATATAGTTATTTAGTTAGAAATCAACCTTTCACACCTGATTTTTTCTTCTTAAATTGGGTGTATAAGTTTTTCTTATAATATTCGTATGACATGTGTATCACACATGTTCTTTAGTAAAGTTAGTGTTATAAATGTCATCGAGTATAATTTAATTTTAAATGAATCAACAACAAATATTATTCTTTAAAATAGATGGAAAAAAATATACAACAGGTCTGCTTAATCTAAAATCAAATTGTGGTTACATTTGACACCTATAAATTTTTTATTATTATTTCATCCGAATAAAATTAAACTCACAAATTTTAGTTTAAATTTAACAAATCGTACCAAAGAGTTTAAATCCAAATTAAGAAGAAAATTATATTAAAAAAACAATGTTAATTAATAAGTCAATATTGATTCTTATGAAACACCATCTTTTAAACATTGAAATCTTTTATTATTACCTCATGTAATCATTGATATATACCGTTTGGATGATAAAAATATTTTTCGTAACATAAGAACCAAAAATCAAAATATTGTCTTGTTGATGTGCCTACAAATTAAATGAATAATATATATATATATATATATATATATATATATATATATATTATATATATATATATATATATATATATATATATATATATATATATATATAATTCATGTGAAATATCAATAAATTTAAGATAATTTAGGATAGATATAAAATTATTGTGCCTACAAATTTAGGATAGATATAATTCATGTGAAATATCAATAATTCATGTGCCTACAAATTATTTGTAATACAGCCTCTCAGGATGTTATACCTCACACCGCGACAACTGCAATCAATTTCGTCGGACGGATCAA